>NC_090754.1:43881196-43888696 GCF_036898095.1 Palaemon carinicauda | reverse complement strand
ATTGTAAGGTACACTGTTAAAAATTTACATTAAAAAACGATATATGTCTGGCAACATTTAATCTATTATTTTTACCGATTTAAAAACGGATATGTTGACGTAAAAGAGTGATACTACGGTCACCAACCCGTAAAAGATAATATCAAAGTAAGGTCAAATTACGGTCGCCTGTATTTTACTAAAAAAACGGTCGAGAACACTATATTTCCACGGAGAATTTCCCATCAAAATAGCGGCTTTTTCGAATAGTGTAGGTGCCGTATAAAGTTTCACTGACTTGGATCACAAGAGTGATCATGTTAAAATGAGGACAGGAAATAGAATTGTTCTTTGCTTTGATTAACATTAGGTATTGTTTAAACTATTTAGCAGTGTTGTTTTGAGGATTATTTAATTTATAGTTCGGCTTTGACACTTAGTTCTTTAAGACTCCGCCAGTGGAGTGATGGGTAATATGTTTCTTCAATTTATTTCTTTTTGGATTTAAGACTCTCAGAAATGGAATATGTAAGTTCAATTCTGATAAATGTACCCTTTGGCCAACACAAAATCATTGCTATACTGTTGTGAGATTTATTTTGCATCTAGAATATCTATGACCCGGATTTACCGTTTATCATTCGTATTTCTCAGACTCGATACTCGGTGGAGCAGAGAGGATTTTCTCAATTCAATTCCTATTTAGAATCGAGGTTCCAGATCGAGATTGTAAAGATTTTTAGAGAAAGTTTGTATTTGTATGAATATGATTAGATGTTTTTAACGTGTACTCCTTTTTTCTTAGAAATAGTGACTTCTGAAGACACCTTTTGGTCTGTGAATCAACTTTTTTTTTTTTTTTTTTTTTTAATTGAGCTGTTATCTTTTAAAACTTCAAAGTACAGCAAAAATTGATAAAGATACCTACTTGACAGAAAATAGTCTTTTAATTGCATAGACAGAGGTGGCATAGAGTATATTAAGGATGTCTATTATATAAGAAAGCTGAGAATATTGAAAGTTGTTAATAGACACAAAGTTTGTGTTAGAACATGTAGTAACCTCTTTTAGTGCGACTCTAATATCTATATAGATGGATTTTGCGACTAATCAGAGAAAGAACGTATTGATTGGAGATGTAAAGGAAATACAGACATTACTGATGGAATGGTGTAAGGGGAGAAATAGAAGGAAATGTTAGCAATAGTGAGTTATGAATGTAAATGGAAAGTATGATTATAGAGCAAGTATTTTTTTTTTAGAATAATGGTGGTGGATAATTTTTATAAATTATCGTTGTTGAAAATTCTCTCTCTCTCTCTCTCTCTCTCTCTCTCTCTCTCTCTCTCTCTCTCTCTCTCTCTCTCTCTCTCTCTCTCTTTGACGGAGATTTTTCACACAACCGAATCATATTTGAAATTACCCTTAATTTTGAATCAACCTTGGGACATGACTTCACATGTGATTTCTTTTTCATGAAATAAACATTGAAGGTTGAGTATTTGGTGAGGGGAAAAAAAAAAGATTTTGAATCGTTAATCCACATAATTCAATGTTAAATAGCTTGCCTGAAACGCGTCACAGATTTGACGAATTTATACTTAAGATTACTCTTAATAAAATTTCAAATTGGATAAAATATGGTACATATCTATCTATCTATCTATCTATCTCTATATATTATATATATATATATATATATATATATATATATATATATATATATATATATATATATATATATATATATTACAGGGGACAGATAAGACAGACCCTATTCCGGTTGAACATTGTATTAGGGATGTTACGAATACCTGTCTATGTTAATCTTATTTTTTTTTTCTTTTATGAGAGCACCCTAACTGCTAGGTAATGATAATAATGACAGATCCTTTCACTGTTACTTCAGTTGATGAAGATTTTAGTGTTAATTTTTTAGGAAATTAAATATCTCGTGGATCTGCAATGTATTCAAAATTTTCTTATATGAGTGGATGAATGGGAATTGGAACAGGATTATTCAAATTTAGTGGGGGCAAGATAAATAAAAAGCTATAGTTTCGAATTTACAGTTCAAGTATTGTGAGCTCGAGAACATAAGGAAGTTGGATGTTAGTATTATTATTATTATTATTATTATTATTATTATTATTAAATGCTAAGCTACAACTCTAGTTGGAAAAGCAGGATGCTATAAGCCCAAGGGCCCCAACAGGGAAAATAGCCCAGTGAGGAAAGGAAACAGGGAAAAATAAAATATTTTAAGAAGAGCAATAACATTAAAATAAATATTTTCTATATAAACAAGAGGAAGAGAAACTAGATAGAAAAGTGTGCCTGAGTGTACCCTCAAGCAAGAGAACTCTAACCCAAGACAGTGGAAGACCATGGTACAGAGGCTATGGCACTACCCAAGACTAGAGCACAATGGTTTGATTTTGGAATGTCCTCCTAGAAGAGCTGCTTACCGTAGCTAAAGAGTCTCTTCTACCCTACCAAGAGGAATGTGGCTACTGAACAATTACATTGTAGTAGTTAACCCCTTGGGTGAAGAATAATTGTTTGGTAATCTCAGTGTTGTCAGGTGTAAGAGGACAGAGGAGAATCTGTAAAGAACAGGCCAGATTTTTCGGTGTCTGTGTAGGCAAAGGGAAAGAACCGTAACCAGAGAGAAGGATACAATGCTGTACTGTCTGACCAGTCAAAGGACCCCATAACTCTCCAGCGGTAGTATCTCAACGGGCGGCTGGGGCCCTGGCCAACCTACTACCTGTTCATACTTTTCGTTGTTGTTAAAGCAGCTGAAATTAAGACTACACTTCCCTAGAGAGGATTTATGATTAATGGGGTATCTTGCATCTAATTATTAGAACTTAATTCTTCAGGGGTTACACTACCATCAAAAAGATGATGCACCATCCTTATTTGGAAAGTCAGAAAAGATTACAAACGATTTTTTCGGGTTTATCAAAATGTTGGTGATATGCGTGAAAGAGGAAGGGAGAATGGATAAAGAACGAAATCTAAAATTACGTAAACTACTATAAAAAGGGTAAACGAGGGGACGAAGCTACCATTCAAATGCTCAGCCAAGTTTTCTGTAAGCTGTCAATTTTTTTTAAACGAATACTGTACATGGTGAAAGACCTAGTTGTAAAAAATAAAAAATCAACTTGACGATTTTTTATCGATGGGAAAGAAAAAAGAAATAATTCAATAGCGACCTCCCTTTTACAGTTTTGTATTTTCAAACATGATAAGAAATTAATTTTAAGAGAAATTTCAACGATTATATTTTGTATGGTTTGTGAAAAAGGAGTAAAATTGTGAGTAGGGAGAAATTAATAACAAATAAATGAATATGTTGCTTTGCATAAAGGATGTACCCCATTGGATGAAAGTCATTTTCCTTTAGAAAATATATAGCTTTGCGAAATATTCGGCATGGCACGTGGATATAAAGAGAATACAAAATTTCCTACATGGCTCGAGTATATAAGAAATACTGGTTTATAGAATTTATAGATTATTTCATATCTAAATACCATTAGAAAATATTTTACATGCAGTTAGATTATATGTGAATGTGAGTGTCTTAGATCTATTTTGTATCCCGTATGTGACGAACTTTCAGACTGAAAAGCAAAGTATAAATGGTTGCATAGATATTATTATTATTATTATTATTATTATTATTATTATTATTATTATTATTATTATTATTATTATTATTATTATTACTTGCTAACCTAGTTAGAAAAGAAGTATGCCATAAGCACAAGGGCTCTTACAGGGAAAATAACCCAAAGAGAAAAGGATATAAGGAAATAAATAAACTTCAAGAGAAGTAATTAAAGATTAAAATTTTTTAAGAACGGCCACATCATTAAGATAATTATTTCATATTTAAACTGTAAAAACGTAAACAAAACAAGACGAAGAGAAATAGGATAGAATAGTGTGCCTGAGTGTACCCTCAAGCAAGCGAAGTTTACCCAAAGATACTGCGACACCATACAGAGAAGACTAGAGAACAGTGGTTTGATTTTAGAAGAGCTGCTTAACATAGCTAAAGTGGCTTCTACCCTCATTAAGAGGAAAGTAGACACTGAATAACTACAGTTCGGTAATCACAATGTTAAGTGTATGAGGACAGAGGAGAATGTGGAAAAAATAGGTCAGACTACCATTTGTATGTTTATGTAAATAAAAAATGAGCCGTAACCAGAGAGTTGGATCCAATGTATTACTGACTGGCAGGTCAAAGGACTTGAGAACTCTTTAGCGGTAGTATCTCAACGTGTGGCTGGTGCCCTGGCCAACTCACTACCAATCTTACAACTTTAAGATGGAAACTAGTTTATCGTGCGTACAGTTTAATTTAGATTATATCTAGAGTTTTGTATATTTTATGCTAGGACACTTCGTACACTTTGGCAGTGTATAACCAACTCTGAAGGTAGCATCTTCCCCAGGAACTTGAATCAAATATTTGTAAGACCAAGAGCGAACGTAATACCAAATCCCAAATCGATTCAAGCTCGAATTCAGGGAAAGAAGTTAAACATTTTTAACTTGTGTAAACGTCATTGCTTCAAAAGTTATAAAGATGGTGTACATATATATATTTTATTAAGATATTTAATATTATCGCATTCTCTTAAAATATTTGATATCTTCACATTCTCTTTCTTCTTGAACAAATTTGCTCTTCGCTTCCTTACTTCCTTTCTCTCATCCGTTTTTACGATCGTTTTAATCATATCTACTCAACTTCATATATTTAAAAGTATTTTTCATATCTTCTCTTTCCTCACTATTTAAGATTTCTGTCACGGCTTTAATCCATTCTGTGTGTGTGGTTTTTATTGATTATCAACCTAATTTCTGCATTTCTTCCAACACCTAAATTTCAAATTACTGTCAGACAAATATAATTTGCCATGTCATATATATATATATTTATATATATAATGTGTATATATATATGTATAATGTATATATATATATATATATATATATATATATATATATATATATATATATATATATATCTGGTTAACTGGTTACTAATTCTCTTTTTGATGTGATTATCTCTCTCTCTCTCTCTCTCTCTCTCTCTCTCTCTCTCTCTCTCTCTCTCTCTCTCTCTCTCTGTTGTCCCGTTAATAGGCCAGGCACTTGGATGCTTACAGTATATAAGTATACTACACCTTACACTCTCAGTACTTTAATTCTTAATTGGGTATTTTCCTACTTGGTAAGAGTAGATTAGAGACTATGGCAAGGAGCTTTTTTAGGAGGAGGACTCTCCCTAATCAATACAAAACACGGTTTTATTTCATTTTCAATATTATGTTGTTTTACTACACGTGATTAAATTTCTTCCTTACCAACTGAAAGTCTTTTGAAGACTGAAATATAAAAACAACAAAAATAAATGCAGCCGTTTCTATTCCACTGCAGGACAAAAGACTCAGGCATGTTCTTATTCATGTTTAGGGTTCGGCCAGTTTTCATCACCACGCTGGCTAACTGTGTATTGATGATGGTGGGAGACTTTTGTCTGATTGCTCGCAGGAAACCATCCCAGTATAGGTGGCCCTGACTAGCATGAGTTTCTGATCAGGGCGATACACGAACACTTTCACCCAGTTAAAGTATCCACTATTATTTACCCACTAGAATATTCTCCATCTTTAATTTTTCTTTTCTTGGAATCAGACAACTTAAAGTAAGCGTGCCATTCCTTTAGTCTGCTCATCTTTCTATTGACAATACTTTGGCTGCCTATTCTTTAGCACATTTTCCCTCTTATCCCGTTTTATTTGGAGCGTCATGAAAACAAGTTGGCAGCTTTGTTTGAAGACGTAGATTCCTTTTATCGGATCCAAACCCGAAAACATGAAAGTTTCGAAGCCTCGCTTCTCAATCCTTTACCACCTCACCTCCGCGTTATCCTCTTTCTCTCCTCCTACCCCCCACCCCCCTTTCCCCACACCACCATTCCTACCTTCTTTACCAGCAGATCTAGTTTCTATACGGTTGAGAGAGAGAGAGAGAGAGAGAGAGAGAGAGAGAGAGAGAGAGAGAGAGAGAGAGACCTATTTTATGGAGCAAATGGTGTTCATTTTTAATGGATAAGAAGTATTACATTTTTTTTTTATAGGGAATTATATGCATTCATTTTGGTAGTATTATCAGCAAGAATTTCCAAGGATATTCTAAGGACGGAAAAAATAAAAATAAAATCCAAGAAAATAAGATAGCGACTCTGCATTAATAATCGTTATAGTTTGGTTTGTTCATTTTGAATGGCTCTCTGAAACATTTATCTTTTCACCTGATTTTTTCATTGTAAAGTTGAGCAGATTTAAGGCAGTATTTTTTAAATAACTCTGCATTATTAGTCGTTATAGATTACTTGGTTCATTTGGAATGGCTATCTGAAACGTTTATATTTTCACCCAATTTTTTTTATTGAAGATTTGAGCAGATTTAATACAGTATTTTGTAAATGTTTAAAAAGAAAAGAAGCGATTTGATTGTTCAGGAAAGCGACGATTAAAGTTTCTTAAAACTGATGATCAAAGTTTAAAATATAAAAGCTTTAAAACACACCAAATGGAAGTATGTGCGTCTGAAATGTTTAAGGTTTCTGTTATCTCTTAAAATAAGAAATTATTAAAACCCGTCATTTCAACATCTGTGTGGATATTCAGAATAATAAAACAATTACAGAATGAGAGTTTGGGATCAAAACGGTTATGTGATTTGCTGTTACAGAGGGTACTTTGAGTTGGGAGTTATTGAAACTAGCGATATATATATATATATATATATATATTTTATATATATATATATATATATATATATATATATAAAAGAAAAAAAAAACTTATAACAACCGGTAAACTTTTTATGTCAAGATAATTGCAGTAATGATATGATTATATGTAACCTTATTTAGGTTACGTAATTTCATACCGTATACACGAAGTTCTTATATGCATAATGAATGGCAGAGGCAAGAGACAGTGACATTGCCATATATAGACTAACCATATTACATTATGATCAGCGCCCAAGCCCCCTCTCCATCCAAGCTAGGACCAAGGGGGCCCTGGCATTAGCTGCTGATGACTTAGGAGATAGACCTATAGGCTTCCCCAAACCCCCCATCCTTAGCTCACAAGGATGGTGAGGTTGCAGCAACCAGAGGAACTAACGAGTTTGAGCGGGACTCGAACCCCAGTCTGGCAATCACCAGGCAAGGACGCTACCAACAGTTACAGTGTAGAGTACACCATATTAATTTTACCAATTAATTTTTTTAATGCTATTATTATTTCAGATTAATATGGCAAGTGCGATACCTCACTAAGACGAAATTTATTCCTAGAAAGGTAGTTTACAAGATCTATACAACCGACCATAAATTTACATTTCAAGGTGGCGATTCTAAACTTATCATGAACGGATTGAGTTATCAATAGACAGAGATACACAATGGCATTTGAT
>NC_090754.1:43868696-43876196 GCF_036898095.1 Palaemon carinicauda | reverse complement strand
GCATGGGAGCTTTCTGTTTAGGATTTCCCTCTTTTAACATGATTAGAAATTCAACCCAATTTTGGTAATTAATTTCACTGTTAAGATAAGCGGGTAAATGCTGGCAAATTGTAATTACCTACAACTATATGCTAGGCGATAAATATTAAACTATTAGTGTACGCTATCCGTCCAAAATTACGACTTAATATTTAGATATGCATACATTCGTACACGCATCCTCTCTCACAAGGGTGAGACTAATCCCTCTCCGAGTAGATATACGTTTGGCAATACCGCTGAGCATGACAGGAAAGAATATATATATATATATATATATATATATATATATATATATATATATATATATATATATATATATATATATATATATACACACACACACCCACGCACATTCAGACACTTGCTCTTTATTATATAGGGGAGATTGAGTTTTTTTTAGCTGCCAAATAACTAAGGTCATCAGACGTTGAATGGATTTGTGTGTGGTGCACAGAGTCCACAGAAAGCAAAGTTATATCAAGAATATCTATTGCCAATTTTGTGTGTTTGTGAGCGAACGTGAACGTTTTTATCAAAGCTTCGCACGAAATGTGCGTAAAACTTTGGATGCTGTCAGTTGAGCCCGTGAATGACACTTGAGTAAACTTGAGAACACCTTCTGAATACCAGCCCTTCAATACCAATCGAAGAGTTCCCAATTCTCAATTTTCTTTTTACCTCTCTCATTCCCTCTCGTACTCAGTCCTTTTTTTTTCAGTGGGCTTTAGCCATTGGAAGAGATAACGATATTAATGGAGTTAATGAATGCTGATGAGTATTTTAGCATATTCCATTACTCGCTATACATCGAACTGTCAGAGGGTTTTCCCCACTTTATTTTCATTGGATGCTCTTAATCGTTTTGTAAATGCAGTTTTGGTTGAAACTTTTATTTCTGTTACTGTTATGGGAGGTCTCGTCAGAGCATAGGGACACATAAAACACTTGTATGATTCGTCTTTTTAATTATCTATTTTGTCTTTTCCCTTTTGATTATGCTGAAAATCGTTAATGTAACTTTTTAGACAATGATGTCCATTTTGTTCCATAATAGGAGAAAAATCAACTTAGAAAAACCCTCTTTTTCTATACTGAAATGTTCTGTTCAATTAATATTAGGAATTTTAGGTTAGCAAATGTAATGTATAGACGCAAGCATATTTTGGAAGTTATGAATAACTTATCAAAGTTTCTGGGAGTCCAGTTGCTGTTTTTGGGTAAAAAAAAAATCCGTGTGCACGTGCGTTCGTGTGTGTTTCTGTTACCATAGTATTATAAGTATCAAGATTTCATTCATCATGCAAACCAAGTCAATTAAAACAAATTGGACTTGTGCTAGGCTTGATGATACTTTTTTATCGGTTCTTCTTATGGTATTTCCTTTGATGATTTACTCTCCTTAATGATCTCCCCTTTTTATTATCATTATTATTACTACTAGTCAAGCTATAACCCTAATTGGAAAAGCAGGATTCTATAAGCATCAAGGAAAAATAGCCCAGTGAGGAAAGGAAATGGATAAACAATATGAGAAGTTATGAACAATTAAAAGTAGATTATTTCAAGAACAGTAACATTAAAACAGATATTTCATAAATAAACTAAAAAAGACTCATGTTACGCTGTTCAACATAAAAACATTTGCTGCAATTTTGAACTTTTAAAAGTTCTATCGATTCAACTACCGGATAGGGAAGATCATTCCACAAATTGGTCACAGCTGGAATAAAACTTCTAGAATACTGTGTAGAATTGAACCTCATTATTAGAATTAACTGCATACCTAGTACTACAAACAGGATGATACTGTTCGGGAAGATCTGAATGTAAAGGATGGTCAGAATTATGAAAAATCTTATGCAACAAGCATAATGAACTAATTGAACGACGGTGCCAGAGATTAATATCTAGATCAGGAATAAGAAATTTAATAGACTGTAAGTTCCTGTCTAACAAATTATGATGAGAATCAGCAGCCGAGGACCAGATAGGAGAAGAATACTCGAAGCAATGAAGAATGAAAGAATTAGAACACTTCTTCAGAATTGATTGATTACCAAAAATTTTACAAGACTTTCTCAATAAGCCATTTTTAAGCCATTTTTGTGCAATTGAAGAAGAAACAGACCTAATGTGTTTCACAAAAGTAATTTTGCTGTCGAGAATCACACCTAAAATTTTAACTCATACAGAGTTAAAGAAGCAACTGTCCTTGACCTACTTACAATCATACTTTTAGTTTTGTTAGGATTCAACTTCATGCCCCATGATTTACACCATGCACTAATTTTAGCTAGGATTCGGCAACCCCAGATCTATATTCAGGAGATGGAACTGATGCAAAGGGTAGCACCAACTACATATGTAACTGGTTTGTTTTCTAGGCCAAACCACATTCCATGTGTATATAGTATGAAAAGTAATGGCCCAAGAACACTACCCTGAGGAACACCAGATATTACATTCCTATACTCATTATGGTGTCCATCAACAACAACTCGTTGCAATATATTTCTTAAAAATTCAATAATGATGCTAAAAAAAGACCTACTCATGCCCATTTGTATGAGTTTGAAAATAAGGTCCTCATGCTTAACATAGTCAAAGGCAGCACTAAACTCAAAGCCAATCATACGAACTTCCTTACCACAATCAAGGAACTTCTGTACACCTTAGGAGATTGAAAGAGGGGCATCACATACCCCAATGCCTTTACGAAAGCCAAATTGCAAACTAGGGAACAGATGATTACCTTCAGCAAACCTATTTAGACGTTTTGCCAAAGGACTTTTAAAAACTTTGGATAATATGCGAGTTATGGAAATTGGGCGGTTATCGGTTGAACTTGAGTCACCACAAACACATTTACTTAGTGAAGTAACATTAACAATTCTCCAACAAGTGCCAAAAGCTCCTCTTTACTTGCGCAAAGTAACAGTTTAAATATAAAAAACAAAGGAAAAATACTATTTGTGTCTACACATCCGCAAGCATCAAGGTCCATCAAGAAAGCTTCAATTCCACGAGAACAAAAAGTAACTAGATAGTTTAGCTTCAGGAAAACAGGAATGAGAGAGATCAAGTTACTCATTACTCTACTTACTTTCAAACACATCAGTCGAAAAGGTTGTTATTTCCTTTGGACAGTAAGTGACCGATCCATCTGGTATAAGTAAAGGAGGAACTGTTGCATCTACATCAAATAGTGCCGATTTGAGTGTAGCCCACCTTTTAAGTTCTTAGGTTGAAGCATAAACTCTCTGAACACTAGCTCTAAGCTGAGTATAGTTATCCTAAGTCAAAGCTGATCTGTTACCCTTCCAAATATAATAGGCCTCCTGCTTCTCCAAATAAGCACGTCGACAATCATCATTGAGCCATGTTGTGTCTTTCACTCGATACTTTAGCACACGAGAAGGGATATGCCTATCAATTATATTGACTAAATGCTAATTCAAAGGAACAACAGGATCAACACTACTATTGTATGCAATTGTGACCAATTCAAGTCCTAAAGATCTTTCAAAATGCCATCCCAGTCTGCATGAGATTTTATATAAATCTTAAATGAGTATGATACATCAGGGACAGGCTGCTCAGTTTTCATTAGAAATGGAATTAAGGCATGATCAGATGTCCCAAATGAAGAACCCACCTTACAGGTTACAATGCCAGGGGAGTCGGTGTATACAAGGTCCAAGCATTTACCAGACCTGCAAGTTCATTTATGATTTGCTTACAGCCTGAGTTAGAGGCGAAGTCAAAGCTCTTATGCCATGGCGATCTGTAAGAAATACAGAATTCAATGCATTGAAATCACAAAAAAAAGGGAAAAAAAAATCTTTTATCTTAGCTGCCATAATGGTAAAAAGACAGTCGGGGATAGAATCATCCATGTGTGGATTCCGAAAATATTACTAAATATTTCGACTCCAATGCTCGATATTTCTAGATAGCAATTTTTATGCTCTTATTCAGTGTTCGAACATATATCTTTCCTTGTAACTTATTGTTTTTTCTTTATGTAAGGAACAATTAAGGGAATTACTTGACAAAAAAAAAAAAAAAAAAGGAATTGATGGCTTATTGCAAATGGGAAATGATGACAATATATTGTAGGAGTTATCAGCGTATTATCAGCATCAACATAGGCTTGTCTCGGAAGATTAATTTCCTGCACTTGATATTATTTCTCTACTTGACTGTTGTTTTATCATTATTGTGTAAAAAAAAAAAAAAAAAAAAAAAAACACAAGAGGTGGTCAGATATTTGGTGGAATCATAAGCGTTATTATGTCGAACTTGCTTTCATACATAGATTTTTTAAATTCAATGGAAGGTAGGGAAAGATCACTGCATATACATATAAACTATATATATATATATGTATATATATATATATATATATATATATATATATATATATATAATATAGTAAAGAACCCTTGACGTAATTCGTCTTTTATATTTGCAAAATAATTTAAATGTAAACAGGAAGCTTTTAGTATCGAAAACCATTTTTCATCAGATATTGATCTTTCATATTTTACGGAATTCTGTCGCGTGATGAAATGCTCTGTTAGATTAAGATTAAACATTGAGTCGCGACTGCACTCACTCTGATTAATTTCCACCTTTCGTGATAGTCGATTTGCGGTTCGACATTGTTATCTGGAGGTAAAGACGCCGCTTCCTCGCACTCCGTTATCGTGTTCAGGTGCACCTGCAGTTCGCTCTGAATGCTCTCATTTATTGCCGTACAGTGGGTGGAGAGCGAGCGACACAAATACCATAATTGTTAGAAAGTCGTCCAAAGTGTATTTAGTGGCCAAACTTGCATACCGAAAAATGCATAATGAAAGGGGCTTCCGCCTGACCCTTTGGCATAATTGGATGGCCACTCCGTGTCATTCCAATCAGCAAGGGTTTAATTTCCTACGTGGGGGAGACAGAGCGAGAGAGCAGGAGAAAGGGGAGAAAGCGAAAGGAAAGGGAAGAGACCGTGGAGGGGAGAACATGAGCAAATACTCATTAACTCATCATTTCCATTATCACGTTGCTGAATGGACACCCAGAATAACCACGATTGAACAGCCAGAAAGTAAAGAATTGGGAGAGGATGCACAATATACACATTTAGATAGCGAAGCAATGAGAAAACTCATTTACGCTTTTTCAGTCTCATGAATGAAAATTGTTACTGTGCTGTACAATTGATTTCTTGGGTAGATTAGTGGCTGGCATAGTCAGGAGTTTAGATTGAACCCTTGCCAAATGATTACTTTAGTAATTATCGATCACTTATCATGCATGATCCTCGCCCTTCAAAAATTTATGTACAGTATAGTGTTTGTGACGATTGATATATTTGGATTTTTAGTTATTTATTTTCGGAATTTCAGTTGTAGTATTGAGGCGCACCAATGTTTCACTGTCGAATACTGTGGAACTGTTAAACGTTTTATTTAATTTTTGTTGTTGCTGATTCTTGTCTTGCCGAAAAAAAAGGTAATTTTTGTCATGGTCCGATATATGCTTTATGCTATAGTCGTTACAGCGATGATCCTTATTAAGTCTTAAAGATGCACATTCGAATAGTTTTATTTACGGTTTAAAGTACTTGTCTATTGAATGTTCATTTTTCCTATTTCTTTTATTTGTTATTATTCATAGGTGGCCTTTATTCATTATCCGCATATATTTATATTCATATTTAATATTTTCCTGTTTCCCTTAATACTGGATGGTTTCATAGAAATAGTAGAGGAAAAATAGGCCTAAATACCCCTTACCCAAGATAAAAATTGGTAGAGGTCAAGAATAGTGTCGGGACCATCAGAAAAAATCCATTGATTTTAATGGGGAGATCAAAATGTTGAGGTGGCCAAGTTATTAAGCTCATACATCATTTACTGAGAAATTTTATCTAGAACTGATCAAATATAATTTTTTTTTGAAATTTATCAGGTAAAGGAAACTTGATATAAAATTATAAGAGGAGCTTATATATATATATATATATATATATATATATATATATATATATATATATATATATATATATATATATATATATATATATATATATTTTAATTTTTGTCGTCAAGATTATTAATTCATTACAAAATTTTCAGTTTGAAATAGATCATCATCTATTGATTCTAGTGTATTCTTTCCAGCATCCTAATTTTCAATATCTACTAAAAGTTTGTCTTTCAAACTTCTATACTTAAGAATTAAGAAAACAAACAGGAAATAGCAAGAAATGTAAAAAGAAATGTTTTTATTTTATTCATAAGACTTTGAAATAAACATTTTAGAATATTTGACTTATAGAATCTTAAAAGAACCTAACTTGCCTTTTTACTATTACGATATTCTCCCTGACATTTATGACATGCTGACATGCATTTCAAGCCATGTCGTTTACAGGAACACAGATATGTAACGCCACCCCCCCCCACTTTTTTTTTTGCTTTTTTTTTTTTTTATACTTGCGCCGAATGATTTTCAACAAATTCAAAGTTCTATATCTTTTTTGGTACAGGAACTGAACTGTTGTCTACTTCTTTCCAACCCTAATGTGTAAGTTTATCGTCAAACATTTTTCTATGTAATGATCTCCAAATTAACTCTTTGCCAATGGTATTATGCTGCTCGATCTGTTTGAAGGTAGCTTTGTGGCCCCTTATCAAACAAAGAAACTATTTGACAATATTTTAAATACCTGAAACAAATATTTTCTTTGGTCCACATAAGATTCATTAAACTTTCAAATTATCATCTGTTAACTTCTAGCGATACTTATATTTTTAATTGTCGCAATTTGTACTATATAACTCATATTTTGAAAATGATCTTCACTATTGACGGCTAGATATCCAAGATAAAAAAATATTAAAGGATTAAAGTTCTGGTATAATAAATGAAATCTTTACTAAATGGTTCAGAATTAGATACCGACTGCATCTTTCGTAATGAATACTCTGTAGTTTCACCATATAGTTCAGTGAATATTTTCACAGCAACTTACCCGCATATTCTTTAGCGGCCCAGTAATCAGATATTGTTTCAGAGCAGATTGGACGAATGTTGAAAAAAAAAATTTTGTTTCTTTTTTTTTACAAGTTTCACAAAGATAGTCGAGGTGGAGTGACAGCCCGACCATGCATGGATAATCAATAGTTCCTGTTTAAAATCAGTCTTTGGTGAACAGATTCTTTTATGATGAAAGAAGATATCTGATAGGTAATTTACCTGTGATAAATAACATTATGGCTACATCTAAATCATCAGATAAAAAATTGTTATAGAGTCCTTTGCAACTTCCAAATCTCTAAGCCACAATTTTAGTTTCGGCACTACCTTCATAGTCATATACCATTTGCCCATCTTTTCTTAGAAAAAAAGCTGACTCTTGTTATGCTGATTTGATAAGAAACGTTGATTTTCTCGTCT
>NC_090754.1:43833696-43863696 GCF_036898095.1 Palaemon carinicauda | reverse complement strand
GCTCTACCAATCAGATAAGTATAATTTTTTCATTTTATTGTGGTGTTGTTTGTCTCTTTAATTTGTAAAAGGATTTGATATAACCACTTATTCCGATATACTGTTAAGAGCTATTCAGCTAAATATATATTGTTTTTCATTTTATCGTTGTGTTGTTTATCTTGTTAATTTGTAAATAGATTTGATATAACCACGTATTCCGATATAGTGTTAAGTGTTTTACTTTCTTAAACGCAGCATATACTTTAACTTATACCCTACCTTTTGTCGGTTTATGTAAGCACATATTACTAATACCCTTTGTTTCCCTTTTGCTGCATGGATAAATTCCTTTTCCCTTCTGTCTTTCCATTAGTTTCGTTACGTAAGTACCCTATTTGCGTCACCCTTTTGTCCGCTCAAGTACACCGCGTGTGTTCTCCACCTGTACACAATTGCTCCAGACACATATTGAGTCATTTGTTGTTTCTACTTCCTAATGCCACATTTCTTCGAAACTTTTCTAATATATGTCTTTCTTAATATACCGTTACGTCCTCTGAAGAAATATACCAATAGCTTAACTCTGACGCCTTGTACAGGTTTTTATGGTAGTTGTAATATGGAGAGCGCATAAATCGCTTTTTAAAAGTTGTCAATTTTCTGCTTAATTTGTTTTATTTTTTATTATTACTACTAAATTTAAGATAATTATCTTTATATATATAATTACTGTATATATATATATATATATATATATATATATATATATATATATATATATATATATATATATATATATCTATACTGTGTGTATGTGTATATATATATATATATATATATATATATATATATATATATATATATATATATATATATATATATATACTGTATACTATATATATATATATATATATATATATATATATATATATATATATATATATATATATATATATATATATATATATCATTAATGATGTTTTTGCACCCTGCTACACACCATTCAGTACCTTCATCTGTAATCCTCCCATATATATATATATATATATATATATATATATATATATATATATATATATATATATATATATATATATATAAATATATAAATATATATATATATATATATATATATTTATATTTATATATATATATATATATATATATATATATATATATATATATGTGTGTGTGTGTATATATATGTGTATATATATATATATATATATATATATATATATATACATACATATATTTATATATATATACAGTATATATATATATATATATATATATATATATATATATATATATATATACATACATATATTTATATATATATATATACAGTATATATATATATATATATATATATATATATATATATATATATATATATATATATATATATATATATATATATATATATATATACACACACACACGCATTTTTATTAGTGGTCTGATGCTTGGAATTTTCAGATTACATTATCCACTAAAAAGTGTGGTCTCTTAAACGCTGTATCCTTGATGTGAATATTATTCTCTGGCACCATTGTACAGTAAGTTTTTTGGGGTTATTGCAATTAATTCTAACATCATATGACTCAATAAGACATGGTATTTTATAAATTTTGTTCCAACTGTGACCAGATTGTGGAATGGTCTTCCTAATCTGATGGGTGAATCTATAGAACTTCAGAAGTTCAAAGTTATTTCAGATGTTTTTCTTTTGAAGAATTTCATGGTTTATATAATATTAATTTATTTAACGATTTAATAATTCTTCATTATTTCTCTTTGATAGTTTATTCAGTACTTATCTATTTCTTTTCTTCACTGGGCTGCTTTCCTTTGTTGGACGTCATGGCCCTAGCATTTTGGTGTTCCAATAAGTGGTTGTCGTTTGGCTAGTAATGATTATTATGATATCTAATTAGAGTTCTGAAATTGTTCATATTCCTATCCTATTTCATCTTTTATTTTCCGTAAATGGCTTTGTTCTTGTTTACCTGTATTATCGGTATGTGTATTACTGTTAGCAATTTCGCTCTAGTAATCATCTTCTAAACATCTGTTGCAATGGAAACCTATTAGTTTTTGAAAGTGTTATTTGTTCCGTTTTTTCCTTTTTCTTAATTGCTTCAAATAGTACAGGAATCTCGTACTTTTGGTAGAAGATTCAAGCTGTCTCTTTAATATAACCACACAGCTGATATCGTGGTCACCTGTATCATGCGAGTTAATACTCCCATATAAGAGTTGAAAATTTTGGTGGCTTTTTGGGCATGATACTTCAGATTTAAAGCAAAATATTTTTGTACGCTATAAACAGTAAAAACCATGATGGATGAGTTAGCAATTTTTATTAATATATATATATATATATATATATATATATATATATATATATATATATATATATATATATATATATATACATATATATATATATATATATTTAAGTTTGTAAACTTTGTGTTATAGACCCAATTTACTTGATTATGTGTATAGATAGTTAGAAGATTTTCGGTTATTCAAACACTTCTTTGGGTCAAAGTACCAAGGCAGATAATTTGTTTGGTTTAAAGAGGGTTGTTGGGGGAAAATCAAGGAACATACAGAAAAATATTTATCTTAGTATCACAAGATCGGTCAGGAAGTATTTGAATCAATACTTTTTCTTTTGACGGGATAAACAAACAATTCGGGAAATTTGTGAATTTGCGTATAGGGGTCATAAAACAATTACCTTTTTTAATTTAAATGTATTGCTTATAAATACCTGTTTAAGTAGAAACCTTTTTTTGGGTAAATCTACACACGTTTAATGATTACAAACCAGGAGAGGTATCAAAATAGCAGTTCTTGATTTAGTTAGGGAACGATTGGTGTTAATCATGTTAAACCAAATTAATGGGACTTGTTACCCTAACCATGTAGAATGCAGCCCTAGCTCTTGGGTAGTGCCATAGTTTTTGTACCATGGTCTTCCACTGTCTTGGGTTAGAGTTCTCTTGCTCGAGAGTACACTCTGGCACATTATTCTATCTTATTTCTCTTCCTCTTGTTTTGTTAAAAGTTTTATAGTTTATTTAGGAGATATTTATTTTAATATTGTTACTGTTCTTAAAATATTTTATTTTTCGTTGTTTCCTTTCCTTACTGGGCTATTTTCTCTGTTGGAGCCTCTGGGCTTAGAGCATCCTGCTTTTTCAACTAGGGTTGTAGCTTAGTAAGTAATAATATATATATATATATATAATATATATATATATATATATATATATATATATATATATATATCTATATATATATATATATATATATATATATATATATATATATATATATATATATATGTAGAATTGTAACCAGAGAACATTCATCGGAATCATTAGCTTAAAGCCTCATTTTTGGTCTATCCATATTTCTTCATAAATTCAATGTATAATGCAAAGGCGTTGAAGAGATTGTTTCTCAAAGAGCAGCATTGCATAGTTGGATATTCAGTATCACTTTAAAGTGTTTCTTTATAGGGAGATTAGCGTAGCTTACATAAGCATACATTTTTTGTGTCTTTTGTGCTAAAGGTGAATCTGTTTGAAGCTTATCGCCAGGATAGATTTTCATTTATGATGCTGGTGTTGGAACTGCAGCAGCAGGTGTATGCAAATTTGTTCAAAGGCCACGCTCCACTCATGTTTCCATATCAAAGATAGGTCTGTTGTCTATTAATACTTGTGTAACATACAAAAACCCATGTTTCTTTCATGCTCTTCATTGTCAGGAATAGATGTTCTTCATGTTTTCTCTCGTTTAGTCGAAGTATTTTTTCAGCTCTTATTTCTAGATTTCTTTACAGGTAATGGTACGTTTTAAGGAAGAAATTGGAATTTTGATGAAAGTAACCCTGTACCTTTGATAAAAGTATGCATATTTGCATTAGGCATTGATTGTCGTATAAAATCTTTGGGACCGTTGAGTGGATAATTCATGTTTGCAAATGGGGAAAATAGCAGCATACTGGCTATTAAAATTCAAATTTAATCGACAGTATTTTAGTTTGAGTCATATTCTGTATTAACATGTAGATACTGGCTTACGTGGTGTGAGGTTTGGGATTAATGTACTACACAAATTTGTTTATATAACTTGGTAGTTTTTTAAGGCAGGGAAATATCAGTTCAATTAGGCTAAATGACAAACATTATTCTCATTGTAATTACTAGCTAGGTTACATCCCTAGCTGAAAAAGCAGTTTTCTGTAAACCCAAGGGCTCCAACAAGAAAAAAAAGCCAAGTGAGGAAAGGAAATTAGGAAAAAATAAACTCTATGAGAAGTAATGAATAATTAATATAAAATCTTTTTATATCAGTAACAACGTTGAATTAGACGGGAGAGCAATTTTTTTCTCTATTTTTGAATTCTAATGGTTTATTTTTAATAAAGTCCGCATAAAAAGCCATCAAAGGCCTTTCAAATTGTTAGGCAAATATCTACTGATGACAATACTACTGTTTGGAAGGGAAAAACGTAGTGTTTAGATGTAGATAAATAATGATTATCAAGAGTTTTCTGGTATTTTCAGTGTTTGTCTGCCTATTAAAAATTCAGCATAAAATTCCTTGACGAAGGCCAAGCCTCCGGGCCTCGGTTGAATTATTTATAATGCAGTGACTAACGATATCGTATGTAAATTGTCTTTGACAGCCATCGACGTTTGACCGATAATCTCTGGTCTATCCGTATTCATTAAAGTATGACTTAATTCTTAATTACTGAATTCGGAGCTATCAGAATGTCAACTAGCTGTGAGAATTTTTTTCATTTTACAGTATCATCATAACTGACTGTTATCCTTTAATTTCAATAGAGAAAAATTATTAGCTTAATGTGTCACAGTGCCATTTTGAAAGTGCAGTTCAAGAGCAAAATGCTCATTTTAATGGATTTATAATTTATTTTTTTTTTTATTTAAAGTGTGCTATTATAAACATCTATTACTTTGTCTGTAAGGTAATTCACCTGTAGGTAGAGTTTTGAATAATGATTAAATTACATAATCAAAGCAGTAATCTCGTATCCTATGGCAGCATTTTAGGAATATGGTTTAGGAATATGGTTGAAGTCAAACATTGCTAGTTCTTGTATATGAAAGACGTTATGTAACAATTCATACCTATAGTTAGCCAGCTTCTTCTATTGTTACTTGGAATGTATGCCCATTAGCAGTTTGTTTCCTGTCGATGTTTTTACATATCACAATTTTCTCTATTGAAAGTCAATCTAGGTAAAGATATGTACTTAAAATAGAGGTAATTTAATCTTTATTATCAAACACAATTAGATTGACGGTCACAATGCTTCTATTATTTGTTGGCTTTTAAAAAAAAAAAAATCAAAGTTCAGTGCCCTTTAAATTTCCAATGTTGTAAGCTTCTATTTGGTGCCAAGTCTTATGCTATTCATCAATGGATAGTTTTTTAATATGAATAACACTATCACACCCAGTCACTGAGGGAGCGATACAAGACAAATCGTGGGCATCCTGTACGCGCTTGTAAGCAGTGACAGGGTTTTTTTTTTTTCTTTTTAATACCTCGCTCTCCCACCGCACTGATAACAGAACATTTGTGCTTGGAACTGCTCGTATATAAGATTGTTATCTATTCAAATAAAGTTTACTGCATTCATTTTGTCTCTCTTTTATAACCTAACAGCAACTTTGCACAATTGGTGAACGTCGGAGGACCAGCTGCCTCCCACCTTCCCTTTCACTGCTGTGTCTTACTGTTTGATGATGACGCCCTCCGACCCTGACTCGACTCCTCAATACACGCCACATAATGAAACTACAACCCCTCACCAGTACAAAGGCATTCGCTTAGTTTCAGCACGCTGAGGTTCAGTTTCGCATCAAGGGCGTGACTAGCTATGTACCAAAGCAGAATATGTATTCACGGAGATCCCGTAAGACACTTTCTTGGAAATCTCTGATTGGTTTTGTGACCAAGGGGTGACCCCAATAGCGTATGATGCCTCAAAACATATCTCCTGGAGCAGTACTCTTTGTCGCCAGCTGCTTTTATAGCCAAGCTTATCAGCTTTCTCAACTAAAAGCCTTCGCCCACCCTAAAGGAAATGACCGGTATTGCTCGCTTGCAACCTGCCACGAACAGATCTACTCAGGAGGTGAACCTACTTCGCACCCTCTGGGTACAACGCTTACCTGAACCTGTACACGCTGCCATCCCCATTGTCGATATTTAGCCCATGAAGGACTTGAAAACCAAAGTTGATGCCCATATATATGGACAGCCATTTCACCACCATCAAGACCTTAATCAACACCTCTAAAAGAGGACAACTATACAACATCGACCTAAGGTGACGATACTGCGGCAGGACACAGATGCCCATCCCGTGACATGCTGGAGTGGCAATAAAACAGCCCAGGACCCACATATGCCACCTCTCACTCATGCCCCAACTGATAACCTTTTCAGCCACTTACTGACGTCCATCGGCCTCAGTGATGCTACTACCACTCCAGATTCGGGCTGCTGCAAAGAAATGTGCAAATGATTGTCAATAGTCAAAAAACTGATAATTATGCCATCGCTTGTGGCGGTGGCTTCCCCTATCACTAATTTTTTCTTTTTACATAATCTTGGTATGGGCGTGTGATTTTTGGTAGACGTTGGTACTTGCGGTTTTCTTCTACCAAAGTCAGTGTTCAGGACACAGTGGTCATTTTAAGCTTGGCGAAGTCCGTCTGGTAGCTGCCAACGGATCTACGATCCCCACCCACGGTTACAAGGTACAAGACCCTCGCATGATCTTTTAGGAGTGCCAAATATCATTGAAAGTTTCTTGTTGCTAACATCACATTGCCAAGTATTGGTGTGGATTTCTTCTCTCATTTCCACCTCCTAGTTGATGTTGCTCATCAACGGTTAGTCAACACAGACTGCTACTCGTCAACACCTGTTCAACCCACCCCATTCTCGAAATCAGTGCACCTATAGATGGCTACGCCCATCTCATCCCATTGTACCTGGAAGTCTTCCATCCAGAGTTTCACCAAACGCCCACAGTTCCCGCCAAACATGGTATTTATCACCATATCAAGACAACGGGGCCCTCAGTGTTCACCATATTCAGGCATCTGGCACTGGATTGTTTGTCAGCCGCTAAACAAATGTTCGCCAAAATGGAAAAAATGTGCCTTTGCCAAAAGGCTTCAGCCCTCTGTCGTTGCCCTTACTCATCGTTCCTAGAGAGATGGCTTTCTGCACCATTGTGTGGATTACAGGCTTCTGAATATGCAGACAGAACTGGATTACTAAGTCCTCCCAAGATAAGGCCACCCTAAATTACATGTATGCCTTTTTAAGGGGGGGGGGGGAGCTGTATACTGCACAGGTTTAACACATGCTCGTACAATAATGTAATAGGATTTCCTTTTATTGTATATGTCACTCTTCCCCTGCACTGATAACAACGTGTTTAAGCTTGCCTTTTCACACATTAGTCAGTTTGAATTTTTTGGGACATTCTTGTTTGGAAATGCTTGTATACAAACTTGTTTCCTGTTGAAATAAATTGTTACATTCATCTCATCTCTCTGTTATAACTTAACAGCAACCTCGCACAGTACACAACACATACAGCCTTCTCTGTTCAGTGTCTAGCAGGCGAGCCATTGACAGTATTGGTTGGAGGTTTGATAATTTCACCTCATCATAAGTTCAATAGTGTATAGTCAAATTAGCAGTAAAGGAAGATTTACTATATATATATATATATATATATATATATATATATATATATATATATATATATATATATATATATATATATATATATATATATATATATATATATATATATATATATATACATATATATACATATATATGTATATATATATATATATATATATATATATATATATATATATATAATGTATTTATATAACGTATATATCTCAAGGGTATACACACAAACCCTTTTCTCACGTTCAGGTATCTCCACTCAACAAAGATGTACTAGTCAAGGCTATCTATACTAGGTTGATTTGCCATGGGCAATCAGACAAAAGTTTCCCACCATCACCAATCCACAGTTGACAAGCTTGGTGATGAAAACTGCCCAAACCCCATAAATGAATAAGGACATGTCTGAGGCCTTTTTTCTGCAGTGGGCTAGAAAATGCTCTATTGTTGTGTTTTATATATATATATATATATATATATATATATATATATATATATATATATATATATATATATATATATATATATATATATATATATATATATATATATACATGTGTGTGTGTTTGTTTATGGGAATAGATATATTTATACGATTATATTATGTATGTATCTATGCAGTGTATATCTATACATGTTTATATATAAATATATGTATATTTATAGATATATAGAACACTAGCCATCCCTTGAGATACTACCACTAGAGCTTATTGGGTCCTTTGATGCCCAGACAGTACTACATTGGATCCCTCTTTCTGGTATTGATAATTTTTCTGTTTTCTGTTGCCTACGCATACACCAAATATACTAGCTTATTCTCCTCTAACCTCATACTCATGACAACACTGAGATTACTAAACAATTTTTCTTCGCTTAACGGGTTAATGGTCTTCCACTGTCTGGAGGTAGAGTTCTCTTGCTTGAGGATACTCTCGGGGACACTATTCGCTCTTATTTCTCTTCCTTTATTTTTTTTAAAGTTTTTTATAGTTTGTATGAAAGATCTATTCTATTGTTATTTCTATTCTTAAAATATACTATTTTATTTAGTACTTCTCTTGTAGTTTATTATTCCCTGATTTCCTTTCTTCGCTGGGTTATTTTTCCCAGTTGGAGTCCTGCAGCTTAAAGCATCATGCTTTTCCGGCTAGGGTATTAGCTTAGCTAGTAATGATAATACTACAACTACTAATAATAATAGTATCCCCACTCTTACAGTGGATTGAATGCTCTCGATTTTTCTTTGAACAGATAATAAAACTTTTTCCATGGAATGAATGGAACGTAGGTTAATTCATTCAAAACTCAGAAATTTACCCATTTTGTATAGTTTTACATTCTAATACTTCCTTAAGCAAATGAAACCATACACAAATACAACACAAACGACGCAAATATATGAAATATATTAAAATTTGTCTCAATTTACGTTGAATATAAAGATGTGATGTAAGCGAAGGTGGTGATGGAGACGAAGAGGATGCTGGGTGTGGTTTGGAAGTGGACTCCCCCTCCTTTTAAAATCATACAAGATAGCTGTGTTTTTACATTGACTGCATTCTCTTATTTTCTTGGAATCCACCATGGCTTATCTGAAATAAAATCGCTGAAAAAAAGAATACAATCTTTACAGGGGTTTTCTGTTCGTGGAAAGAGAGCAAGAGTTAAAGCCAGGCTGAGATTGAGATGCCTTAGATGCGATGTACTGGGCATCTATCTCTTTGTTTAGCAAGGTCAACATTGATGCTGTTTTGTTATTCGAGAACCAATTTTATATTCAACATTCGAGTCATTTTCTTCTTGGATTTTTTGTTTGACTAACAATTTGTCCTAGAGGAAGATGTACGTGTCTAGTGGGTTAAGTCTTTATATTTACACACACACACACACACACACACACACACACACACATATATATATATATATATATATATATATATATATATATATATACTCATGTATATATAACATATATATACACACATATGTATATATAACATTTGTAAAAATATATATATGTATATACATGTATATATATATATATATATATATATATATATATATATATATATATATATATATATATATATATATATATATATAATAGTATGTGTGTTTTATTATATATGTATATCTAACACAAGCATAATAAATAGACATATAGGTAATATGGTGATAGAATATGTATATAAACCTTGAATGGATTGGATGTTGTTTAATAATCAATCCAAGGCCGTCATGCATAGAAAGTGCAAAATATTATATATAGTTTAATTTTAACAAAATGTTCTCGACAATTCGTTTTGAGGACATTTTCTCCTTAATGCTAAAATCTCCGTTATAGATGTTCTGCGTTAAAATTTACCTTGCCTATCAGAAATAGTAAATCTCTCTCTCTCTCTCTCTCTCTCTCTCTCTCTCTCTCTCTCTCTCTCTCTCTCTCTCTCTCTCTCTCTCTCTCTCTCTCTCTTTTTATAAACTTATAATCTCATTATATTGTACTTTTATTATTCACTAATTCTAAAGAACCCAATATTTTTGTCTTTTTAAAATCTATTAATATTCCAATAGAAAGCACAGGGATCTAAACACTACTATGTGACCTACTAATCTCGCCCGTTTTCCTCTCTTATTTGATATTTTGTATCTTCTATCCCAATGATTTCTCTTCTCTTCAGCCAATCATAATTGCTGAACCAATGATATTACGATTACTTTTGAAATTGCCTAAGAAAAAACTGGCAGAAGTTAATTTTTATTAGTAACATTTTTTTGTGTGTAATATCGTTGACTAGGAAAACAATGTACATCTTATATTAAATAAAGAATTATAGCAGTTCTTTGAAATGAGCCTGGTTATAACCACTAAAACTGGGATATTTTCTATAACCGCAGTACATATTTCTAAAACTATACAAACCCCCCTTTTTTACGATCCTTTGTTTTTCATACACATACATTGCCTACATAACTTTTTACTCAAAAATTCATTCAATTCCTCTTTATTTTTTCCAAATAAATCAGAGGTTAAAGTGTACAACATGAGTCAATTTATTTGGGTTTTTTGCTTTACAACTGAGTGATCTGGCCATACCTTGTTATTACCCTTCAGTTTGTTAGACTCTTTCGATGTTAGAGAGAACGACATGTAACTGGTGCAGAATTAATTGAATGGTTTAGCAAGAATTTTACTTTTTCCATCACATACCCAAATTATTGTATTCTAAAATATATCGCTTGCTATAAACCTAAGCATCAAATCTTTTATTTAAATTTGCTCTTTTCTATGGTGGTTTGCTTGGAGCGTGAAACATTAACTTCTCATGTTTAATAAAATGAACTTCTCTAACTAATATGAAAGTGCAGGAAAGGAAAATTTAAACATTACACTGATGAATGTATTTCATAAAGAAGAAATTAACATTTATTCCTTACATGGGAGGCTAATTTTACATCATTCATTGTACCACACAGTACAGTACTCTACAAGGTGCAATGTAATTTTCGGCGGAATTAGATAATGGTTATGAATATACAGTATATTGCCTCTTATATCCACTTTAATTCTATAATTAAATTATTCATGTGCATTAACATGCTCATTCTTATTAACTCAGTTACCTGACAATTGTTATAATGTATAAGATTTTGTTTGTTCGTGATAAGAAGTATATATTAGTTTAACTTAAAATAATATATCAATAGCTCGCTTAATTATCTCTTCCTTTGCATTGATCCTCTCACATTATTTAGTGTTAAAGAGGGATAGAATTTTTCTTTATTAAGTCCAATGTAACACTTTGATTTATTGAAGCCTAATATAAACACTTACTAATGTCGTTTGAAATGTTACCGTGAGACTGTTTTAGCTAACATTTTGAAAGACCAAATATCCATATTGTGTATGAATAATTTTTCTTTTACGCACGGAACTCTATCTACAACGGAAAAGGAATAGCTGGTAGTAAGGGATATGTAACCATTCACGAGTAAAGAAACTAATATAATTTGTACACAACATTGATATGTAACTGTTAATAATATCAGACAAAGAAAAGGAAACACACTATACTTTACTTTGAGTTGGGAACTAACAATGGTCCAATACCTTTTCATATATCCTTTTTTTCTTCAATAAAATGCGTTATAGGAAAGTTCTGAACAGTTAATCAAAGGTTGTAATAATAATCATGTTATTTTTTATGATTGAGAGAAATGTATTTTTGAAGTAAATTGTGCAATAATACTGCACGTTTGCCTACATGTTAGTAAATCTTTTTATTGTAGAATTTTTAATGTTTGATGGACCATCCCCAAGTAAAAACTGCCTTGACTTCCGAATCTTCATGAAGCACAAAATAATAGTAGAAGATGCTCCCTTTTTTTGGATAAAAAGAAGAGATTTTTCTTAGTTGACGACGCTATCTGCTTATAGCAGAACTTCATTGGATGACTAAAGGTACAGTAGGAGAGAGAGAGAGAGAGAGAGAGAGAGAGAGAGAGAGAGAGAGAGAGAGAGAGAGAGACTTTCTTATTATGTACAGCAGTCAATTTCGAAACCTTTCCCATTGACAAAAATTTTGAGCAAACTCCTAGTCCTATTCCTACTTACAAGTTTTTCCATTTAAATTTACGTATATATATAAATATACATAATTATATTTTTTTTATTGCTATTATATAGGAAAAGTATATACTTACTTGAGTTCATGTGTCCATAGAAGAAGATAAGGTTAAAAATAATTACTCTTTCGAACTCTGAAACGTTTATCACTTAGCGAAATGGGATAGGTTGATGGAAGGGTAAAATTGCCATCTGATTTATCAAACTAAAAAGTTTGACAGCTCCACATTCTCTCTCTCTCTCTCTCTCTCTCTCTCTCTCTCTCTCTCTCTCTCTCTCTCTCTCTCTCTCTCTCTCTCTCTCTCTCATAAGAGAACCAATAAAAGCTTCGATTCCGTCCTATAAATTTCTTCGGTAAAAGTCAGCTGTTGTGCAAACTTCTTCATTGAAGAGAAAACTGCTTTTATTTTCTTGAGAAAAGTGCCACTGTATTCTTTATCAACCCTGATTGCTCATCATCAATTAACGTTCAAAAAAATTTTCATTTCTCACTTTCGGAAACTGCAGTTTACTTATTTACGGCGGAAAGTAAAATGCAGGAAGACTATCTCTCTCTCTCTCTCTCTCTCTCTCTCTCTCTCTCTCTCTCTCTCTCTCTCTCTCTCTCTCTCTCTCTCTCTCTCTCTCTCCTAGGATGAGTTTGTAAACCTGCACAATGTAAGGTTGTGAAAGCTGAGGGATTTTTTATTGTTACAAACTTGAAATGCTACAGAGTTTTATTTTCAATTTTTTTAAGATTTTCACAAGAGAGCACTGCAATAGCAAACATACATAGCTAATAAAGTACTTACAAGCATGGTACATATGCAACCAGAGTTCCATATAAGTGTATTATTGTGACATTGTACATTAATCGAGTTAATGGAAGTTTAGTGCGGTGATTCACTGAAGTGAACAAGAGTCAGTTTTTAGTGTATGACATTAAATGGATAGTGAACAGTGCTTACTTAAATATGTAATAACTCGGGATGTTTGCATAGCATTTCTATACACTGAAAACTCTTTTATATTTTGTTTCATTTATTCTAGTTATCTTTTCTAACAATATTGATGATTTTCTGAATAAGGGGCATTACTAATGTAATGATTAGTAATATAACGAAGTGCAATGTTACTAGTTGTACAACTTTCCCCTTTTTGGAAGGTAGCCGACATGAAATAAAAAACGAAAAGGGATTTTTCTTCTCATCTTAACTAGATAAGGTGTATTTAGTAGAAAAGACGAATTTCATAGATTTTACAGTGCTTTTATTGTACATATATACTAAAATTACGACTAGACATCAATTTCTCTTCTTGTATCAGCGCATCATCGACTCAAGCTATATTGCATGGATGTTAAAGATGATTGCTATACTAAAAAAGTATTCATTTTAAAATAGATATTATTTTTTTCATATTGTCTTTATTCCCATCTTAACATTCTTGACACTATTGCTGATAGTATTGCATTTTCTATTTAAAAGTGTTTATTTTTGTTTAAACTTTTGTTGATATGCAAAAGTAGAAGGAGAATGGAGATATTAATAATTGCAATAGATGTGGGCATATCATTATAAATTTGTCAAAGGCATAAAGCTCTTTTACCCCTCACGAATTTTTATAAATTTAATGTTTTTTTTTTTGTTTTTTTTTTTTGGGGGGGGGGGCATATTTGCGGGCATCACTCAAGTTGAAAGTCGATACTCATCCCTTTTTTTTCAAACTGTTGCCTTAGGTCTCCTCTAGACATAATAAAATAAAGGTGTTGTAATTAGCGCCACTATTAAGAAAAATTGCCAATTTGGGCAAACTAAACTTGTCATGTTAGACTTTACTCCTGGAATGTTTGATATATCCAGGCCGGCAGATTTCTTCTTCTGTTTTTATTGGCTATTGTATTTAGCGCTAACTTATGGTTGATAGGCATGGGTAGTTAATAGCGGTCAATTTTTGCCAGAGTGATGATGATTAGTTTTTCACATTACAGACCAATTCTTATCACTACCTACGAGTCTAAAATTAAGTTTGTGAGCCACTGTTGAGCCAAATGTATCTTTTAACAATATTTCATCCTCACAAGAGTAAATATTGCTGTGGCAGGTCCAGCCATGTCAGCAGGTACAAATTGGCTGCCATGGCAATGTTAGCGTTTACAACTGTAGCGTCTGTGGGCAGCTAAGGAGATTAAGTGATACATAAAAACATAAGATACAGCTCATCACAATTGATATAATTTACCTGTTATTAAAGACAGACCATTGGTAACCATCTGTATGGTGCCTGAAGTCATATTCATGGTCAAATAGCTTATTGTAGGGGTCTGGAGTGTATCATAAACAGGACAAACCTTACTGTTGACATATACCTTATGAAAACAATACCATGGAGGGCTATTTTTAGGTTTCATGGCATCCCGAGGGCCCCATTAATAACTCAATAATGCTGCTCTTTGTTGTTTCATAGGCTTACAAATATTTATTTCACCTGTTATCTTTGAGCTTGAGATGGGTAATTGCTAATGGTATTAGGTACATTGGTTACGAGTTGTCTCACAAAAGGATCTGGAACAGGAGCTTGCGGCCTTCTTTATAGACAGAGGCCACATTTTCGGATGGCTATATAAGAGTATAAAATTATCATCAAGCAACCATAAAGATCTCTTGCTCCTTCGTGGGATAAAAAAGGGTGTCTTTTGTTTTCTGTTTTGAAAGCAGTTTCTACAAGTATGACTTCTGCAGTTTAACATAGGTAAACAGCAATTATTACACGCTCCTACATCTACTGTCTTTTCTCTGAAATATTGTCTTCATTCATACATAAAGATACAGCATTTAATTAGTAAGGAAACATAATATATCTTTCTTAGCCGTATTGGTAAACCAAATTGTTTGTACTCCAATTTACATGTTTCAACGCTCTCTCTTTGCAAGTTGCCTTTATATATCCCGTGTAATACGCTTGAAAGTAGGTTATCCTGAATGTTGTTACCTAGGAATTGCCAAAGGCAAGGAACACCTCGTAATTGGCACTTGAACGGACTTTTATGAGAGCATTAGCAATCGCCGTTTTTATGTCTGTGGACGATGGGGAAAAGTAATGATAGAATCCTCGTAGCTCTGCATGACGTGGAATGTACCAAATCGTCTGGGCATGCCATTCATAGAACCATGACCTTCATTAATAATAAAATAATACCAGGAAAAATGAGAGAGAGAGAGAGAGAGAGAGAGAGAGAGAGAGAGAGAGAGAGAGAGAGAGAGAGAGAGAGAGAGAGAGAGAGAGAGAGCCTTTATTTTAGTAGTGTCTTGCAAACTGAAATAATACTAGAATTGAAATGAAAACCTATTTACTCTGCGTTTCTTAAGTTAATGAAATGTTAAACTGTAGGTTTTATTTTTATTACGTTATTGTTGCCACACACTTGCTTAAGCAAAATAGGGTTTTCTTGAAGTACAGCGTTACATGTGGAAGAGTTTTACAGTTCTCGTAAGACATAGTATCCTACCTAATCTTATAAAAAACGGGAACTTGATTGTGAAACGTGTTCTTTGGTGAATAAACAAAAAATGAAGGAAAGTAACAATGGAAGTCCACAGGGAAAAAACCCACATCCGACTCTTAAAAATACAGTCCAATAATCAATAGATACGGTGTCACAACAGTTGGAAATAGCCATTGTGTGGGCGTTGTGCGTCTGTGAGGTGGTAGGCTGTTGTAGTGATGGTGGGTAAGTGGGTGAGGGGTTCTTGTATGAAATCTGTGACGCCATCTATGAAAAGATATGAGAATGTAAGGTTGAGGAAATGGAGTATAGATCTCTCTTGAGAACAGTTGTAGATGTAAAAAGACGCAAGCAAAATGTCGTAACTTTTATTTAAAATGGCTATTAAATATCCCATTCCTCATTCATATAATGAACGAAAGTGTTTCTCTTTTTAGTTTCATTCCAGACATAAGTTTCGCACATGAGACATTTCATCTTGGAATATATAGTAAAAAAATTATATTCATTATCACATATGATGCTATTTAATGTTAATGGAATTATAATGTAGATTTTAGTTATCCATATTATTATTATTATTATTACTTGCTAAGCTACAACCCTAGTTGGAAAACCAGGAATGCTATAAGCCCAGGGGCCACAACAGGGAAAATATCCCAGTGAGGAAAGGAAACAAGGAAAAATTAAATATTTAAAGAACAGCAACATCATTTTATAAATATTTCCCCTATAAACTATGAAAACTTTAACAAAACAAGAGAAAGAGAAACCAAATAGAATAGTGTGCCCGAGTGTACCCTCAAGCAAGAGAACTCTAACCACAAGACTGTGGAAGACTATGGTACAGAGGCTATGGCACTATCCAAGACTAGAGAACAATGGTTTGATTTTGGAGTGCCCTTCTCCGAGAAGAGCTGCTTACCATAGCTAAAGAGTCTCTTCTACTCTTACTAAGAGGAAAGTAGCCACTGAACAATTACAATGCAGTAGTTAACCCCCTTGGGTGAAGAAGAATTGTTTGGTAATCAGTGTTGTCAGGTGTAAGAAGACAGAGGAGAATCTGTAAAGAATATGACAGACTATTCGGTGTATGTGTAGGCATAAGGAAAGTGAACCGTAACCAGAGAAAAGGATCCAATGTAGTACTGTCTGGCCAGTCAAAGGACCCCATAACCCCCAGCGGTAGTATCTGAACGGGTGGCTGGTGCCCTGACCAGCCTACTACCTACCAAACAAACAATCAAGGTAGGCTGAGGCAATTTACAGAATAATACAAGTAGCAAAGTGGTTAAATCATAGCAGAGGTTTTGAAATCCAGAAATTAGATTGTTGGTATACCATTTGATACACGTGTGTCATATTACTAAATTCATGAGAGAGAGAGAGAGAGAGAGAGAGAGAGAGAGAGAGAGAGAGAGAGAGAGAGAGAGAGAGAATGTCGGTTGAAGGTAATCAATTTGAGAGCGACATTGAACCCAGTTTAAAATTTCCCTGTTTCTCACAGATTTTCATAATGACCAGTCCTTTGGAGTTATTACAGTTAATTACTGGTAATTGTTCATTAACGACATGTCCGGTGACTTAATTATCGGAGCCTGCGAAAGGGAATGCAGTTGCGTTAGTATGTCCTCATACATCAAGTTATGACCATTGATGATCACAGTTTAATGCACGATACGGTCAGGTTCTGATGATCCGTATTTTGGTATTTGTTGATCTGCCATTAGTGTTCGATACAACAATTTTATAGAAATATTTGTTCTCCATTTTTTTAAGGAAAGGGTGGCCGAAGAAAATTATTTTCGGATTAATGAAATGGCTAATAGAATGTCATTCAGGGTAGACTTTTGGAAACAAATTGACATTTTCGTTTTTAGTTAATAGTAATATACACATTTGTTGTTGAAGCTCCGAAGACAAATTGTCCTTTGTTTTATTAATTGTTATCCGTTTCTTATTTGAGTTTTTCTCATATCTCTTCTTTAATTCATATTTTAAAACAAATATCTGCTGATTTATCATGTATTCATTTGCTCGATTTATACATACATACATACATATACCAAGGCACTTTCCCCAATTTTGGGGGGTAGCCGACATCAACAAATGAAACAAAACAAAAAAGGGGACCTTTACTCTCTACGTTCCTCCAGCCTAACAAGGGACTCAACCGAGTTCAGCTGGTACTGCTAGGGTGCCACAGCCCACCCTCCCACATTATCCACCACAGATGAAGCTTCATAATGCTGAATCCCCTACTACTGCTACCTCCGCGGTCATCTAAGGCATCGGAGGCAGCAGCAGGGCCTACCGGAACTGCGTCACAATCGCTCGCCATTCATTCCTATTTCTAGCACGCTATCTTGCCTCTCTCACATCTATCCTCCTATCACCCAGAGCTTTCTTCACTCCATCCATCCACCCAAACCTTGGCCTTCCTCTTGTACTTCTCCCATCAACTCTTGCATTCATCACCTTCTTTAGCAGACAGCCATTTTCCATTCTCTCAACATGGCCAAACCATCTCAACACATTCATATCCACTCTAGCCGCTAACTCATTTCTTACACCCGTTCTCACTCTCACCAATTCGTTCCTAACCCTATCTACTCGAGATACACCAGCCATACTCCTTAGACACTTCATCTCAAACACATTCAATTTCTGTCTCTCCGTCACTTTCTTTCCCCACAACTCCGATCCATACATCACAGTTGGTTCAATCACTTTCTCATATAGAACTCTTTTTACATTCATGCCTAACCCTCTATTTTTTACTACTCCCTTAACTGCCCCCAACACTTTGCAACCTTCATTCACTCTCTGACGTACATCTGCTTCCACTCCACCATTTGCTGCAACAACAGACCCCAAGTACTTAAACTGATCCACTTCCTCAAGTAACTCTCCATTCAACATGACATTCAACCTTGTACCACCTTCCCTTCTCGTACATCTCATAACCTTACTCTTACTCACATTAACTCTCAACTTCCTTCTCTCACACACCCTTCCAAATTCTGTCACTAATTGGCCAAGCTTCTCTTCCGCGTCTGCAACCAGTACAGTATCATCCGCAAACAACAACTGATTTACCTCCCATTCATGGTCATTCTCGTCTACCAGTTTTAATCATCGTCCAAGCACTTGAGCATCACCTCTCTCACCACTCCATCAACATACAAGTTAAACAACCACGGTGACATCACACATCCCTGTCTCAGCCCCACTCTCATCGGAAACCAATCACTCACTTCATTTCCTATCCTAACACATGCTTTACTACCTTTGTAGAAACTTTTCACTGCTTGCAACAACTTTCCACCAACTCCATATAACCTCATCACATTCCACATTGCTTCCCTATCAACTCTATCATACGCTTTCTCCAGATCCATAAACGCAACATACACCTCCTTACCTTTTGCTAAATATTTCTCGCATATCTGCCTTACTGTAAAGATCTGATTCATACAACCCCTACCTCTTCTAAAACCACCCTCTATTTCTAAGGTTGCATTCTCTGTTTTATCCTTGATCCTATTAATCATTACTCTACCATACACTTTTCCAACTATGCTTAACGAGTTATACTTTTTTTTTTTAAATGAGAATCAATTTTATCCAAATGTTATGACACTGATAATATTTTAGTGTCATCCTGAGTGAAAAGAATTCTTCAAACTGTTTCGATTTTATTATACACTTATATACAACGTGGGTATTGATTGTAAAGGTTCAAAGATGTAAATTGTTCAAAATTTCTAAAATCCAGATAATTTATAACATAAAAGTAATACTTACGCAAGACCTTTATTTCTGTGGAATAGCTAAGACACGCATTTTGTGTTTTTCTCTTTAGTAGGCATCTTTATTTGGTGTCCATATTTCATTAGGGAAAAAATCAGCTTATTAGACTAAATTAAGGTAATAAAAATGTAAGGAATTTTGGACTAATTTCAAATTAATTTTTTTGTTTTGTTTTCCATTTTCAATTGCTTATAGATGTCAAAGGGTGATTAGATTTAGATAAAGTATTTAGGCGTTAAGAAAACCTTATGCGACTCTTGTTTATAGGTAGTGAACAATTATAAGTTTACCACATGGCTTTGCGCCTAACTGAACTTAGTTTATTAGTCAGCGCATCGCCAAGTTATATAATGTCTGGAATTGTCTGTGCAGAAAGTCAACTTGACAACACTAGGTTTTTTTCCTTAATTAATTTTCATTATTGATACTTAATCATAATATGAGGCCATTTTGTGGATGGAATATGCTTTTGGTCACTTCTTAATTTAAAAAAATTAGGTCCTCTATATCATGGACGTTACCTGTTACTGTAAACAACGTTTTTATAATGTTCGTGTTTAAATATCGTTATTAATTTATCGTGGATGCTTTAAGTCTGGGTGTAATAGCCTTTATGCTGGACTTTCTCACTGTAATACTAATATGGACATGCCTTTCAAGGCATTGCCAAACTATAGCTAGTCGCTGAAACTTCTTATTAACATATTACCGCCCTAAACTTCCCTTAACTCTTAAATTACCCACAGAGAGAGATATAACTATCATGCAACAGTTGGCTATCATTAGAGTTTTTATGAAACAAAAGTATTTTAATTTATAGATTACAGAATTAAGGGAGGAATTGGGCAATTAATCGCAGTTTTGTACCAAGATGTAATTCATTTATGTACCAGCTGATATTCCCAAGAAATGGACTGATTGATAGCTAAATATTTGTAATTCTTTTATTTAAAAAGCTCATTATGGTCTAGCTTTGAATACCGACTTCCATTTCAAGGATAGTTTTTTATGAAATATTATTTTATTTATCGTAAGCTAAAATTTATCTATTTAAGACAATTATGCCGTTTCTTTCATGCTCATAATTAACCTTAGAATGAAATGCCTGCGCTCTTCAAGGTAACTTAGCGTATGAAAAGGCGCTGTAAATGTTCCATAGCTTAATGTAGGAATCGTTAAGGAATTTTTCCCATAATGTTCATGCATGAACATTAACGAAAAAGCCGAGTTAGAATCTGGAACATGAATATTTGCAGTTCAATTGGCGGACAAGGTTTAATTTGGTGCAATTTGAAATACAAAATGGGCAACTCATTAGCTTCGGTTTTCGCTACCGGCTGGTAGATAATGAGGCATTCTAATGCCTCGTGAGGCTATAGGCTCATTTGTTTATCAGCAACGAGGATTTGGATGTTTTTATCATGATGAATGAGAAAGGTGTCCATTATACTTACATTAATGAGATTGTACGATGTAATAATGTCATTTTATAATAGACATGATAACGGTGATCATCAAAATGTGGTCTCTTATCAATTTTGATTCTTGCTTCTCCTCAATACATTAGAGTATTAAACTTCATTTGCCTATTTTGTATAATAGGGAAAAAACAATATTATTTTTTCTATCCATGAATAAAGTGAATGGGGTTAAGGAATCGCTTTCAACAGAAATTGCTAACGGCCAATTTTAGCTTTAAAACACTTAATGTATAAATATGTATTTTTAGTAATTAGATATCCAACCACTTATACTTAAATAGGTAATTTTTCACTCCTGGCTTACATGAAGGAGAGGTCTTCTTGTTCGATGGTGTTTATAAGAACTTTATTTATTTATTTATTGGAAATATTGTATGTTCAACAGACAGTGAAAAAATGTTAATCATGATAAGAATAATGACGGTGGTGGCAAAAATTATGATGATATTAACGAGATTTAACTCGTAAGAGAAAAATGACATCAGTAAAACCAGCGCTTTACACTATATGCTGCTGGTCTTTGAAGTGTCCTACACCCCCTAACAGATGTTAAAATAACTTGGCTTCCATCGATTAAATTTGATAGCAGCTTCACTGACTATTATACTGTATCATGATGCAAGGGACGGGGTTTCCTTCAGTTTCACGTTTAGACCTTTAATTTCCTTTACAAATCTATATCTTGCATCCCAGCTCTCTCTCTCTCTCTCTCTCTCTCTCTCTCTCTCTCTCTCTCTCTCTCTCTCTCCAGTCTTGATACGGTACTTGATAACTTAAAGTGAAGGGTGCTGCTTGTGGTTATAGATAAATTACTTAAATAATGCTGCAGTGTAGGAGGATTTTGATTTTTCCCTTTTATTACCAGACAAATCTTTAAAAGATCTATCAAGTTCCTGGATTAATTAAACCAGTCTTGGTAAGCCACAGTGGCTTAACCTGGATTCATAATTTTATCCCATGGTTTTATAGAGTCTAATGTCCCCACCCATCAACAAGATAACGTTTTTCTATCCGCCTTAAGGCATTATCTCGACACATAACTTCTTTTTGAAAGAAATATCTATCAAAATTTAATTTTCAATATCCTCTTGACTTAATAATCATATATTATATATTAGTTTCATAGGAATATAATACTCCACAGTCAAGTCATGATGACAGCCAGTCGGTGTGAAACGATTGTAGGACTGAACCGCTATCCAGTACATTAATTCGATTGTTCTTTTGTTGTATTTTGCTTAAAATATGTTCTAGTGGAAGCTAAAATACAAATTTCACCTTGAGGTTAATCGAATGAAAATATAGAAAACTTCATTATGTGAAAAACGAAAAACTCCAGAAACCCTTGTGTTCTTAGCAATGTTTTAGGAACTGTTTCAGTTCCTGTACAGAGAAAGTTAATTGAACATTACTTAACGTTGTCAAATTTAATTTTACACAAATTTTGATCAATGTAATTTTTTGTTTATACTAACCCCCCCCCCCCCTTCCGATAAAAGGATTAAAGGTCAAGACTCTTTTGCATATGAGGCATAAAAACCAATTTAGCTGTTCATCTTACTTGTCCACCACATAATCCTAATGGGTAAAAGTTTCAACTACTTATAAATCTCTATGGGATTTAGTCCCTTGTTTGGTACTAATATTTGGTCTAGAACTCTAGATTGTGGATTAAATCATAACATTTTGCATCAAGTTAATTTTTTTTTATATAGTCTGCTAAACGATAGTTTATATGATGACGGCCCTGGAATTATGGTTTTCATGTGCAAAATTCTTCTCGTGAACAACATGAGCAGACCATAATTAACACACAGGTTTAGTTTTATCCCATACAGTTCAAATGTTAGTTTCTTAGACACGTGGCCCCGATATGTAAGGATTAATAGCCCCCTTAATTAGGAACTGTCACCTGAAAATTGATGTTGCTACAAAAAGTAGCAGTCGGCCAAAATTTATGAAGACTCATCATTTCTTTCGCTTTGGTTTATTCAGTTGAATAATGTCCTTAATACTTTCCTTGTTTTATAACTATTCAATATTTCTAGGCCAAGAACATATATGGGGCAGGAATCAATTTTTTCAGGCTTTGACAGTGATAATAAGTAGTCCACAGTTTTGTCATTTGCTTTCATCATCAAGGCCATAGTTTGATTATTATTATTATTATTATTATTATTATTATTATTATTATTATCTAAGCTATAATCCTAGTAGGAAAAAAGCAAACCTACTACCTATTAAAATTAATTAGACATGATCAAGCATGACTGTTAGAGCATTAATTTGTTTAAACTAAAGCCAATCATCTTTTAACTTTCTGTTCTGTATTAGTTTTAAGATTATTTGCCATTCAAGATCAGTCATTTTTTCCTCTTGCCCAGTTGTCAAAGACAGCACATGTAATAATCTGTTCGCCTCTTGCGTGACATCTTCAGTATTCACCACTCATCAATACTAAGTTTTTAAACATACAAGTATCGAGAGATTATCCTTTCACCAACGTCAGAAGAACATTATATATTATGCAATGTAGTTATGTATAGTATATACACAATCTCTACATAATTCAACTAGTTCGTTTGTTGGTTGAACTATTATTGTGTTTGATGTTATCTATCAAATTTCATGATAGCATCTAGTTTTTCACAAGTTTTTCATTAAATAATATATTTTATTCAGGTTATTATGATAGAGGATTTATAATTTGTTATTAACTAGCTGGAATTGTTGTGTTACAATATAAACGCTCATCTACGAGATGTTTAAAGTCAAGCAAGGATACTACTCAGGAAGGCCCTTGAAATAGAAAACAGCCTTGATAGATTGAAATACTTAAATCTTGAAACTGATAAATCTTCCTACTTGATAGATTACTTAAAGAAGGTCTAAATGTAAAATGCAAAGCGGGTGTGTAAAGCTGAGTTATAACGTCCATGTTTCTTTAGTCGAATAAAATAATTGTGTTGATGTTTTTATGTAGGTATTATGTACTTCAAGATTTTTCTAATTTTCTGTTTTGTATAATAAGAATATTTTTTTTCTGTAATTTTGATACAATTATTCAAACGTTTGGGGGTGCATAAATCTCTTAGTTCTTACTTTTGTTCTATTATTATTATTATTATTATTATTATTATTATTATTATTATTATTAGCCAAGCTACAAGTCTGGTTGGGAAAGTAGAATGCTACAAGCCAAAGGACTATAACAGGGAACCAGCTCAGTGAGGAAAGGAAGTAAGGAAATAGCAAATATAGGTATGATTTTGGAGTGTCCTAGAAGAGCTGCTTACCATAGCTAAATAGCCTGCTACCCATATCAAGTAGAAAGTAGCCACTAAACAATTATAGTACTTAACCACTTGAGAAAAATTATTTAGTTTGATAAATGTAGTCGGGTATGAGGAAAGAGGAAAATGGGTAAAGAATATGCCAGACTCTTCGGTGTATATGTTGTCAAAGGAAAATGAACCGTAACCAGAGGGATCCAATGTTGTATTATCTGGTCACTCAAAGACTAACTACCTAATCATAATTTTATGCTATTATTATTATTATTATTATTATTATTATTATTATTATTATTATTATTATTATCCAAGCTACACCCCTAGTTGGAAAAGAAAGATGCTATAAGTCCAAGGGCTCCAACAGGGAAAAATAACCCAGTGAGGAAAGGAAATAAGGAAATAAATGAACGATATGAGAAAAAATTAACAATAAAATATTTTAAAACCGTAACAACATCAAAACATATATGTCATAATAAAAAGACTAATGTCATCCTCTTCAACATAAAAAAAATTTGCAATATAAAAAGACTTATGTCCTGTTCAACATAAGAATATTTGCTGTAAGTTTGATCTTTTGAAGTTCTACTGATTCAACTACCCGATTAGGAAGATCATTCCACAACTTGGTCACAGCTGGAATAAAACTTCTAGAATACTGTGTAGTATCGAGCCTCATGATGGAGAAGGCCTGACTATTAGAATAACTGCATGCCTAATGATACGAACAGGACGATATGAATGTAAAGGAGGGTCAGAATTATGAAAAATCTTATGCAACATGCTTAATGAACTAATTCAAGAACTGTGCCAAAGATTAATATCTAGATCAGGAGTAAGAAAATTAAATGACCGTAAATTCCTATCCAACAAATTAAGATGAGAATCAGCAGCTGAAGACCAGACAGGAGAACAATACTCGAAACTAGGTAGAATGAAAGAATGAAAACACTTCTTCAGAATAGATTGGTCATCGAAAATCTTAAAAGACTTTCTCATTCTCAATAAGCCAATTTTTTGTGTAATTGGAGAAGACACAGACCAAATGTGTTCCTCAAAAGTAAATTTGCTGTCGAGAATCACACCTGAAATTTTAAAAGTCTTACAAAGTTAAAGAAATTTTATCAATGTTTAGATCCTGATGTTGAGGAGCCACTGTCCTTGATCTACATACATGATTTGCACCATGCACTAATTTTAGCTAGATCTCTATTAAGGGATTCAGCAACCCTTGACCTACATTCAGGAGACGGAAATTTTGCAAAGAGAGTAGCATCATCTGCATATGCAACAAGCTTGTTTTCTAGGCTAAACCACATGTCATGTGCATATAGTATGAAATGTAATGGTTGAAGAACACTATCCTGTGGGACACCAGATATCATATTCCTATACTCACTATGGTGTCCATCATTAACAACGTTTTTGAGATTTATTACTTAAAAAAAATCAATAATAATGCTAAGAAACGACCTACCCACTCCCAACTGTTTATGAGTTTGAAAACAAGCGCCTCATAATTAACACGGTCAAAGGCAGCACTAAAATCAAGGCCAATCATACGAACTTCCTGACCACAATCAAGGGATTTCTGTACAGCATTGGAAATTGTAAGAACGTCCTCACATGCTCCAATGCGTTTATATATATATATATATATATATATATATATATATATATATATATATATATATATATATATATATATATGCATGTATGTATGTATATATATGTATATATATGTGTGTAATATATATGTATATATGTGTGTATATATATATATGTATATATATGCATACATACATACATACATTATATTCAGTATATTTCGTGTACCTGGTACATATTAATGTTCCTCTTTATTATGTGAGAAAGATTACTCGAGTGCATTAGCATAACTCTCTCTCTCTCTCTCTCTCTCTCTCTCTCTCTCTCTCTCTCTCTCTCTCTCTCTCTCTCTCTCTGTCTGTGTGTGTGCTCACATGCACCCAATTAGTGACAACTTTGGTCCAATTATCCAGGATTAATTTAACTTTTAGAAAATAATTCATTTGTTGAACGCCTAGGGCTATTTTCTTTATGACTGCTTTATAGACCAAGTATTATGGAAACATATATTCTTGTGTGCCCGTGAGACAGTCAAAACCTTTTCCTCAATAAATAATTAATATTTTTGTAGTTGAATCCACCTCACCTTTTAAGGACGCTGAATGCCCAGTGAAATATGTATACAAAGTTCATGCTAAACTTCTTTTTATAAGGAAATTCTACAAACATTTTTACATCATCGTTGCTTGGCAACGCACTCTGTCTTATTTTTCGCTTATAGGTAGTTGACTTTGCCTTGCAGAGACCCATTTTGGTGAAGTTGAAAGAAAAAGAGTAAAACGTGGTAATCGAAATTTTTTATTGAAGTACTGCACTCGATCTTGTAGTAGTAGTAGTAGTTTGGTGATTAGATTTTATGAGAGTTCCTATATCCTTGAAATAGTCCACGCTGATATGGAACAACTTTTTATTTATTAAACAATTGTTTATCATTTTAATTTGTTATTTGAAATTAAATCCTATATTTGTATGTATGGATGAGTTTTAGGTACAGTGTTCAGTTGACTGGTTTATTATTTGATGAAATTTAACCCTTGATGTTAGAAATATACATTATTTTTACTCTTAGTATTGTAGGTCATTGAGGTAATCTCGCTATGTTCATAATAAATGAATTCTTTGAATATCTTAAATTCTTAACCTTTTTTCTTTATTTGGTCATTTAAGGTTCTGTTAACATGTTTATTGATTTATAGTAATTTCTCAAAGTAGATTATTTACCACAATACATAAAGTTTAGACAAACATTTTATCTTTCCGAAGACTCATGGATAAATGTCCATGAAATTTTTGTTGCTTTCTTTCGGAGTTTCCATTTATCATTTACAGGATGCTAGAGGTTTTGCTGTTGCACATGTCTGTTTGCAGACTCCTCTTATTAATGGATAGAAGAGGGAGTTCATGTGCAACTGGAAGATAGAGGAGTAAAGTTTTTCTTGTTGTGGAATACGTATAAACAACATTTTAAATATGTTTCTACATGTTGGTTATAAAACAAACAAACAAACATATTGTTGAGATGCAATAAAATATTTTACTTTATGGAGACCTGTCAGCATCACGTTAATTGAGCTGTATCCACAAGCGAAATTTTTAAATGTCAATTGTATAACATTTACGTTATTAATTTTCAAACGCCAATCATATAATATTTGAAATATTAAAAGAAATGCATAGATAGATAGCTATGTTATGCATTATATAAATTAATTTTCCTCTCATATTCTGTTGAACCTTTTATTTTTTCACTTAATGATTTGTATAAAATCTGCCATTGGGTCAGTTAATTTGACATTTCGCCTATTTTTAAAATAGCTTTTAGATTCACAATCTCGTTTCCACTCCATTGTGTCCTCCCACCACTCGAGTCATTCTTCGAGTTGATTATTTTCGTCCCTAGTATTTCTCGTGCAAGGCATCCATCATGTTTCCCATTAATTTCGCTAACCCTTCTCTCTCTCTCTCTCTCTCTCTCTCTCTCTCTCTCTCTCTCTCTCTCTCTCTCTGGTTTCCCCCGTCCTATCTCCCTGAATATTTAGTGTATGAACCTCGTTGCTCTTTGCCTTCCCCCTTCCCTTCCAACAATGCACAGGATCCATCAAGTGCCAAATAGATCGTCTCTTCATACCCCCCCCTAAAACCCCACTTTTGTCCCCAGCACCCTACTTCCCCTCCGTTCAGACTGACCTGGTCTCTCTCTCTCTCTCTCTCTCTCTCTCTCTCTCTCTCTCTCTCTCTCTCTCTCTCTCTCTCTCCTAACAGTGTGGGCAGACCCCCTCCTGCCCCGCCCAGGCCGTGTTAGGCCATGCGTTAAGCCACTTAAAGAAATGTGACTAATGAATGGGTAAACACTTGAGTTATTTACCTTAAGACGATGTGTCATGATGAGAGAGATTGGGAGTTGGGATGGGTAACCAGCTTCTCCTCCTCCTTTTCCTCTGCCTGTATTCTTAGTTGCATAACTTGTCTTTTTACAACCATTTCTGTAATAAATTTAGCCAAATCATCCTTTAAAATAGATAGACGATTAATTGTAAAGATTGAAGTTAGGGCGTGTTGCTCAAAGATGAAGAGGTCACTTTTTTCATAAGATGTGTCAAGAGTAGCAAGTATTTCAGTGTGATTTGGGTTAATGCGTATAAAGAGAAACTATCACTTGTAATTACAAGTGTATCAGTAATGCGTTCCGTTTTGCAAATACCCTACTTGCCCTCTCTCGGAGGATAAAAGGATAAGGTAGATCTGATAAGAGGGCCACGTGATCTAAACATAAACCTCTTTTTGAGAAGGAGAGAAAGAACGTGAAAGATTAATTACATGAACGTAGGGGTAACATCGTTTGAAAATCTTAATAAGGGATTTCATTAAAATTATTAATGTCATTCGCTCCCGTTTTAATAGACGGAATTTTGGCACGAGTTGCTATTGCAATTACGATGGGATGAATAACCGTTATTGTGTGCATGGCTATTTCAATATATCCACCTTTTTAACTTTTTATTACGAGATTGATTTTATTGAAAAAAAAAATATCATCCAGGAATATTAAATACATCATTTATTGAATTGAAATCAGACTATGAAACATAAAATTAAGATACTTTTGCGAATTTAGTTACAATGATTATTCAAGTGCACCATTTTAATAAATAAACAAATGAAATAAAACTAAGTGATTTAATGGCGAAATGAAATTATAGTTGAAGTGGAAATTACCCAGAATATGAGTTGAAGGTATGCCAAAGGTAGATTTAAAGACATATCTGCATACGAGTGTTTTTCACCGTGCGAAAACTTTTCAGATTGCATTTCCATTGATTTATAGAAATTATTGCGATCCATCACTGCCTTTATGCAGCTAAGAGTATTACCGTACTTCGTTTTTGTATTCAGGAATTATATATATATATATATATATATATATATATATATATATATATATATACATGTGTGTGTGTGTATATATATATATATATATATATATATATATATATATATATATATATATATATATATATATATATATATATATATATCTCATGCTAGTTAGGATATACACCATTACATTGCTCATGTACTTGTTTCTTGAAATATGCTGGTCACAATTAGAATTTAGTTTTAAAAGGTACTGTGAGTTTCACTGCAAAATAGCATTTTTTTAACTGAAAAGATTTATAATTTTTTTTAAGTCAAAGCATGGTTCGATGCGTGTACTTCAAACCACAAATGATGCCAAAGAATCAACAAAATTCAACCTAAAAACATTGAATCGAAAAGAGTGGGCTGGAGAATACGACCTAATAAAATGGCTTTATTCGGGCTCGTCTAAAAAACCGGGAAAAAATATTGAAACATTACGACTGAAACAAAAATGATAAAATTTCGGCATTATTCTGCGCCTGTCTATCAGTGCGTCCTTGATAACATTAG
>NC_090754.1:43823696-43828696 GCF_036898095.1 Palaemon carinicauda | reverse complement strand
ACTCTACCCCAAAACATTGAAAAGCCATAGTACAGAGGCTTTGGCACTATCCAAGACCAGAAAACAGTGGTTTGATTTTGGAGTGTCCTTCTCCCAGAAGAGCTCCCAGAGAGCACATTCCAATCCAGTAATCACTTTATTCACTTTAACTAAAGGTCTTCATAACATTGATCAATCTCTCCCACCCAATGTGAGTTTGAATAAGGTAGTGCTTTTAGCATGACTATAAATTAGCATATGCAGTACTTTTCTGGTCTACTGTTCTCTATCCTAACTTTATATATTTTTTTCAAAGCAATTTATATTTTTCTGTTTTCCAAACTATCCATGTTCATTTAACTTTATTACTTGGCTAGTTCTAATTTTTTTAGCACGTTCTTCGTATCTTTTACTCCTTCATATTCTCTACCTAATATATATATATATATATATATAATATATATATATATATATATATATATATATATATATATATATATATATTAACCTTGTTAATTACGTATTAAATTCACCGCCAGCTTAGGTTCACTTGTGAATGAAAAAAACATTTATACTATTATACATGTATACCTATATGCATACAGTATACAGATATATGCATATAAAATTATATTTCTATTTATTTATATTCATAATATATATATATATATATATATATATATATATATATATATATATATATATATATATATATATATATATATATATATATATATATATATATATATATATATATATATATATATATATATATATGAATATAAATAAATAGAAATATAATTTTATATGCATATATCTGTATACTGTATGCATATAGGTATACATGTATAATAGTATAAATGTTTTTTTCATTCACAAGTGAACCTAAGCTGGCGGTGAATTTAATACGTAATTAACAAGGTTTCAGCATAGATATGAACCTGCACATTTAAGGACATTTTGTGTATTTGTTTTTATGGGATAGTTTTTTGAACGCTTAAATCAATGGTGTAGGATCATCGAAATAATTCTAGTATTTATTAGTATTCGATAACAAAAGTCTCTAATCATTGTTGCTAAAATGGACATTCAAACAAAAACGCTAAATAAAATTGGAATAAAAGAAACTGTGAATAAGAAAATTAAGGCATCTCAAGTCTTTTCCTTTCATGGGTTGTGATTACATGAATACCTCATGACGATTGATGTTCCAATAAGTTTGTCAGTATCCATGGCTAAAACAGTATTTGTGTCGTAGTGCGTAAATTCAAATACAGTTAGCTAAATTCTCTCTCTCTCTCTCTCTCTCTCTCTCTCTCTCTCTCTCTCTCTCTCTCTCTCTCTCTCTCTCTCTCTCTCTCTCTCATGACTCGCTTCTTGTTTAGTATTAATCCTAAAGTTTTTTTTTCCCTCTTCAACTTTCGTGTGACGTGTTTCAATCTCATCCTCTTGGGTAAAATGTCCCGTCTTTGATGTTGGAATAGGACATCAGAATCCTAATTTATAGTAACTGCGAAAACATCAATCTCTGTCATGGACTTTTTGCAAACCCAACCCTTCTCTCTTCTTAATGTCCGATTTAGTGTCTTATCCATTAGTATCGTTCAATTGGGTGTAATATTTATTTCATTATATTTTTTTTGGTACGAGGAAAAATCTGCAATGAATGATGATGCATTTTGCACTGTATTAGACTGGAATTGGTTTACAAATAAGATAATGAACCCTTTTAATGGGGCCGGGCCAGCAGATAGCTATCAATTATTGGAACAATTATATGCGTCTCCTTTAAATCACGTTTACCACGAATGGAGTGCCAGAATGATTCATTCAGGCTTAACACCAAGTGATTTCAGCCATGATAATGATGTGAAGAGGAATTATATTGGTCATTGTTTCACAACACGGCGGGCAATGTGTAATGGTAAGCAATAATGGAAGAATCTGTTACTGTCATTTCGGAAATTGTGGGATTAGTTATTTTGTTTCTCGTAGCTTTCAAGTTCGTCTTTTGATTTTTGAATTATTTTTTCATTTTTTTCTAAACAGTATGTTTTTTAGTAGAAATTTATTGATTAGATTTATTTTGAAAACATTTATATTACCAATTTTATAATCTAAACTTAAGGTGAATGTTATTTTTCCATCACCTCCGTCCTAATACTAGACAAACTATACTTTTGTTTCCGTTGTAGTGAAGGGGTTGAAATTAATGCCGATATTCATCATGAACCTTTTCTAAGAAAACCCACAACTACGAATGAAAATAGCTTTAGTCATTTGGTTAGTATTTTAACATATACTGAAAAAAAAACTATTAAACTATATTAAATTTCCGATTCAGTTATTGTTTTTTTGTTTTAAATCAAAACATAATTAATTGTTATATATTCAATCCCCTAATCAGTTTCGAATATACAACTGTATATACATTTTTATCTTTTTAGAAGTACGTTGGAGGTCTTCTAAAGTGAAATTGACGTTTGTTGTCTGCTTTGCAATCAATTTCATATATCCTTCGCATGGTAGACTTTAATATGCCATACAGAGATAAATATAAATTATTTCGTCCTTTCTGAATGTTAGTTCCCCTTTTTGTCGGCCAAAATGAAAATTTTTTAAGGCAGTATTGTTACAGTAGTAGTTTGTTAAAGTGCTGCAATTAACATTGTTTATTGTTACCTACATTATCTCGGTTGCAATGAAATTTGCAATTACCCAACGTCCCTTAGATGCAGTAGAGGGACTAGATATCCCCAGATGCCAAATTATGAGAGCTTTTAATAGTGATTTGGTTCGTAAACTCTATTCATTATAATGAAATGACTGTGCCCAAGTCTTCAGTGCAATAGAAAATTGAGCTTTAATTGCATTTTTCTTACAGGTAAAAGATTGTTGTACAAAAAATAAAGAAACTTTAGTTGTATGTACTGATAATTTGTAGAATGCTACTGTTATGTAAATTCTCTCTCTCTCTCTCTCTCTCTCTCTCTCTCTCTCTCTCTCTCTCTCTCTCTCTCTCTCTCTCCTCTCTCTCTCTCTCTCTCTCTTTACTAAAGTGTTATATAAATTCTCTCTCTCTGCTAAAGTGTTATATGAATTTCTCTCTCTCTCTCTCTCTCTCTCTCTCTCTCTCTCTCTCTCTCTCTCTCTCTCTCTGCTAAAGTGTTATATAAATTCTCTCTCTTTCTCACTCTCTGCTAAAGTGTTATATAAATTCTCTCTCTCTCTCTCTCTCTCTCTCTCTCTCTCTCTCTCTCTCTCTCTCTCTCTCTCCTCTCTCTCTCTCTCTCTCTCTCTATATATATATATATATATATACAGTATATATATATATATATATATATATATATATATATATATATATATATATATATATATATATAAATATATATATATATATATATATATTCTTTGCCTTGTTTGTAAATTGGTTATAAATGAATACTTTGCGATTATTTATTTACTGAACTATAGCTACTTCTTATTTGTACAATCGATCTAGTTTTAAGTGTTACCTTTCAATAGCCCGTACATAACTAGTAATAACTCTCCTACTAATTTATTTTACTGTTTTTATAAATTTTGAGTCATTATGTTTTTCAGAAAATATTAGAAGACCAAATTAATCACATGAATTATAATTATCTGGGTTTGCTGTAATATAAAGTGATTTAGATTAAACAGTAATTCCTCTCTGTAGTTTTTGGCTCAATATCAATACTGTTACAGTAATGATATTTTTTCCATGTTTTGCTAAACAGAAAATTATCTGTGAGCTTTATCATCATGCTGGACATTATTATCATGGCTGTTATAATTATTGTCTTCTTGCGTCTGCTATTTTCCTCAATATCGTACTACATGGATAAAAGTAATTCAAATATAAAAAATATAACACTATGAATTAAATTCATGGTTAAGATTATATATATAGCTTTTATGGTCGTAACAGCAAAATTGAAAGAATAGTCAAGTCTTGGTGCAACATCATCAGCCAAGTTTTGTTTGAAAAAAAAAATCGGTTCATACCTCGGGTTAAAAAATTTCCCCATGTCAGTTCTTTCATTCAGCTATAATCTCCATTTTTTGTCGTAGTCAAATTTTGAGCCACATTGATAACTCTAATTTTTTTATCTACAGCAATAACCTTTGTATGAAAACTGTTGAATTTTAGAGCTATTTTTAGACTTTGAAAAACTGATGTACTTTTTTTATAGGGATATACTCCTTTTTTATTTTTATATATTGTTTGTAGATAAAAGACAAAACTTTTTCCTATATTTGTGAAATCAACAGAATTTCAACGCAGTTCCATTGTTCTGATGGATCTGTACAAACACGATCGGTAGGGTAAAGCGTTTACGGTTTTCCCAGCTGTTCCATTCAAAAGTCAATGTGATTAACGAATGGCATGTCGGTTGAAAAATTCGTAAATGATGAGAGAGAGAGAGAGAGAGAGAGAGAGAGAGAGAGAGAGAGAGAGAGAGAGAGAGAGAGAGAGAGAGAGAGAGAGAGAGAGAGAGATTGTTTTCATTCTCTGAATGCAAGCAATAATTATTTTTAGTTTACAGGAAAAATAAAAAAAAACATTGGAATGAGTACGCGAGTACTCTTCCACACAAAAACTTATTAATGGCGGGTATGTTACTTTCCACACATACACACACGTACACACTCTTATACATACACATACACATACGTACACTCTTATAGATACACATACACACACGCACATTGATTGCAGCAATTACAGAGCATACGTACGTCAGTTAAAAGGTTCAAAGGTCGCTCATGAATGGCAGAGGCAAGGGACAGTGACATTGCCCTAGCAATCAGGACAATGCCCTAGAGACTGACCATATATTATATGATCAGCGCCCAAGCCTCCTTTCCACCCAAGCTAGGCCCAGGGGGGGCTAGGCAGTGGCTGCTGATGACTCAGCAGATAGACCTATAGGCTCCCCCAAACCCCCCAACCTTAGCTCACAAGGATGGTAAGGTTGCAGTCACTAATTGCA
>NC_090754.1:43813696-43818696 GCF_036898095.1 Palaemon carinicauda | reverse complement strand
CTATTAACAGTTCGTAGGGTCGTTTCACTCTCAGGTGAATGAATATTTCGTATATTTCATTACAACACTGAGCTTCAGTGTTGATTACTTTATTGTGGTTCTCAAATAACAAGCATATCTAAAATACGGCAATACAATTACTCGTATAAATATCAGTAACAAATTGTGGGTTTGAGTGTTATGACCTCCGCTAAGGAAGTTTGTGTTCGTTTGTTTGTTTTTGTGAGCGTGTGTGAATGCCAGACTCGGGTTCGAATCCCTCTTTGGTCGCTGCAACCTCATCATCCTTGTGAGCTAAGGGTGGAGGATTTTGGGGAGCCAATAGGTCTATCTGCTGAGTCATCAGCAGTCATTGTCTGGCCCATCCTTGGTCCTAGCTTGGGGGGAGAGGGGGCTTGGTCGCTGATCATATGTATGCATGGTCAGTCTCTAGGGCATTGTCCTGCTTGATAAGGAAATGTCACTGCCCCTTGCTTCTGCCATTTGTGAGTGGCCTTTAAATCTTTAAACAGCTTCCTGGCCACAATTTTAAGCGTAGAGTAATGAAACTTGTAGGGACTAACTTTTATGTAAAAAGCTGGAAATTATTAAATTTTGGAGGGTCAAGGTCATGATCAAGCAAAATGTCCAATTCCCGTAATCAGTCATAAGTTTGGACATCGTTGTCACAGAGACTTCAAACTTGGTTCATATTTGAGTGTATGTCAAGGTCTATCAAAAGGTCAAGAAATAAGCTCCTGCGGTTAGGTCTGCGCTCTAGTGAGTGCCCCTCTACTTAATTATGGCGAACCTTCATCAACTGAATACTTTTGGAAGTTATTTCCAAATGGTCTGACGTATGAGAGGATATTGGATGTATCTTGTGTGTGGTTGCCTATCACTAGATAACTAGAGTTAAGTATCAATTTAATTTGATTAGATTTTAAAAGAAAAGGAAGTTGAATGGTATAGTAAACAAACAGGCAGACCATTGTTTCTCTTTTACTTCTCCGAGGAGTATATCATGTAAAGTAAATTAAGTCAAGAAGAGTTGTTTATATAGATACGCGGCCACCAATTCGTTGTCAGGTGTTACAATTTACAGTTAGCAATATTTTTATTCTAGTATATTAGTATATATTTACTTGCGAAGAAATGTCTCAAAATAAAGATGATTTATACGTACACAGGCCAGCACGTACGCGTTTAGCGCTCTTGCATACTGACACACACACTGTGTGTGTCTTTGTGTGAAGCTTCCTTGTTTATTTTAAGAATTTAATCTTTGTAATTCTAAATATTAAATTGATTTTCATCTTAAGTAAAATCTTCCATACTATGTCAATTAAATCATTTTAAATACTCTCCCAGGTCAGTTCATGTGTATGGATACGCCGTGATGGGTTCTTGCTTTAGGCCTACTGACATAAGTAATTTAGTGCCGAGATAAGTTACACTTCAAAGAAAAATACAAAAGTATTCATATGAAAATGTGAGTGATATTCCCGGTGACTTTCTTGCTAAAAATGTTGTTGGTCAAACGAGATAAATCGAGCCTCTACACAGACAGTAAGGGCCCCTCTATGGACAGCAGGACTTCAGCTGGTCACGTACTTCTGGTTGGTCCCCCTCCGGCATCACAAGCTAGAGGGCGCTCGTTTCCCTTCAACATACCAGGTTAGAGGAAATTCTGGTTAGTAGAAGTTCGTTCCCTCCGACATCTCTGGTTAAAACGCGGCCAATGGGTACCGCATACCTGAAGTTGGCAGTGACTGTGGAAACAGTAGAACGAAGCCTGATCCTGAAGTGGGTTGAGGGTCAGATCAAAGGTCCGCTGTGACCTTTACAGTCTTGAGGTAGGGGAGTAAGAGCGCTCAAGCTTTCTGGAAGCTCTCTTTACACCCCAGATCGTGGGATGCGGTCACGCCTATCCTCAAAATAGCTTCAGTCGTTATCAGATATCGCCCGCTTCTAAAGGCTGTTAGTCAACCTCCGTGAATAAGGCCGGCTGTTTTGTCTTCCAAAATGTATACCTATTCGAATTTTTATCACCACACTGCTTCTCTCTCTCTCTCTCTCTCCTCTCTCTCTCTCTCTCCTCTCTCTCTCTCTCTCTCTCTCTCTCTCTCTCTCTCTCTCTCTCTAAAACTAATTTCTTTCTTTACAATAGTAACCTATTTCATTTGACTCTCTCTCTTAATTAATGACTCAAACCTTTGAAACAACTCATCACGTACATCTACTAACACATCCATTATGAATATCTATGAATCAACCCATATATATATATATATATATATATATATATATATATATATATATATATATATATATATATATATATATATATATATATATATATATATATATATGTATATATATATATATGTGTGTGTGAGTGTGTGTGTGTGTGTTGTAGATGCTATTACTCAGTAACTGTAAAGTTTCTGGTTCATAACTTCAAATGAGAAGAAACGCAATTGCTCAGTCTGTGGCGTAAGTTCGTTAGACTTCAATTATTACGGAAATTACTATTTGTGATATAATCCCTATTTGAGACCAGAATCATAAGCCTTACCGCGAATAATAATAAAAATAATTATCATGTTTCAAATAGATCCGGGGGCCATCTTCAGATATAAACAAAAAAGTTGTACGTTTCTGTCGCTTACCGATTTCGCCCATCATGCTACAGACATCGAAAACTAATTTCAAAAGTTTGAGAAAACGTTTTGAGTCCAGGGAATTGGTCTTTGTGATGACTTGTATAACTTCTTTGTTGTATTTCTTATATTCGTCGTTTGATTGAATCCACCATAAAGGGAATTATCATTATCTTGATTATTAACATTATTATTATTATCATCATTATTATTAGTATTATTATTATTAGTAGTAGTAGTAGTAGTACTGCAATTGTCTTTATTATACATAAAATAATTATATTATTATTATTATTATTGATATTTCCAGTGTCTCCAGTAAAACAACACCATAGCTGATTTTGTCTCAAATCTCTCTCTCTCTCTCTCTCTCTCTCTCTCTCTCTCTCTCTCTCTCCCTCTCTCTCACGCATGATATTCAACTGTTTATTTCTTATATTCGTCGTTTGAATGAATCCACCACAAAAAGGAATTATCATTATCATTATCTTGATTATTATTATTATTATTATTATTATTAGTAGTAGTAGTAGTAGTAGTAGTAGTAGTAGTAGTAGTAGTAGTAGTAGTAGTAGTAGTAGTAGTAGTAGTAGTACTGCAATTGTCTTTATTATAAATAAAATAATTATATTATTATTATTATTATTGATATTTCCAGTGTCTCCAGTAAAACAACACCATAACTGATTTTGTCTCAAATCTCTCTCTCTCTCTCTCTCTCTCTCTCTCTCTCTCACACACACACACACACACACACACACACACACACACACGCGCGCGCATGATATTCAACTGTTTATTTTTATGCTGAAGTAATTTGTACATTAAGCCTCAAGCACAGTATGGTGTTAATTAATTTATTTTATTATTAGGACAATTACTTTATGATTCCTCCCATCAGTTTCGCAGTCTACAAATATTAACGGTAAAGCATAACTGTAGAAAACATATTTCTTGTTATAACACTATAGGAAACAATTTTATTTTAGGGGGGGGGGGGGGGGGAATTCAACATCTATATTTGACAGTTTCTGCGACTAATGTTTCGAATATGTAGTTAACGCATGATTTTGTATGATGCAGTTCCATTTTAATCTTTATTCGGTATCAAATTTTGAAATCCATTTGATTTTATGCAATGTATATTTTCTGATTCTTTCTCACTCCTTGGAGAGCCACTAGCTGTAAAGGAAAATTGTGTATACACACATGCTCACAAATACGCCTAGCCTGTTTTAATTAGATAAAAGTGTGTCGTCTCTGGGGTTATACACTTATACACTATTTATATTCAATCTCAATATAGGCAAGGAGGAAAAAGATCATTTGCTATACCTTTGCTTCTGAATGGATGGTCTGTACTGACCCTAACACCCGTATGATTTTGAGTTGTGGTGTCAGGGCGTAATGGATTGGTCCCCTTTCTGCAATTCTAGCCTGTGTGAGAGAAGCATAGCCACCTGCCCGCTCACGCTAATCCACTTAACTTTTTTTCGCATTTTTACTTTCTTTTTTGGCAAAGCAGAAATGGTTTTGACAACAGCTTACTACCGCAAAAGCTGCTGCGTTGGCAAATTCCAAGGGTAAACATTTGTCGACGCTCACAATTTAGTCACATTTTCTGGGAAGTCGGCTGATCCCTAGTTCCGTCTTTGCTGTAGGCAGTAGGGATAGTCGAGAGTTCAGTCAACAAACAACCTAGTTCCAACGTTACTTCCTTGCAGATACGTTTATGTTTTAGTTCTGTCATTTTAAATAAATAGAAAATTGTGGCAATATGTAAATGGTTAACCATTTTAGATTTGGGGTCTGCTTAGCCTTATATTTAACTTGATTATTCTACGATTTATTCTCTCTCTCTCTCTCTCTCTCTCTCTCTCTCTCTCTCTCTCTCTCTCTCTCTCTCTCTCTCTCTCTCTCTGTATTTAGTTTAGATTACTTGAATAAGCGGTCGTCAATTATTTTTATCAATAAGCTCCACCAATGAAGGGTTTGACCTCCTCCGAGTGTATAATTTCCTAATCATGATTTTTGTTTCTTGTATTAAGTAACAATTGTCATAGTATCTTTTTTGTGGTAACCGTTATTGGAATATTCTTAATTGTGTTCGTATCGTACATTTTAAGTCTAGACCTTTATAGTTTTTACCTATTGTCTTTTAGGAGCTCACAAAATTATTCTTTCACAATTTGTATCTCATTTCCCTATTTCAGTGGTTTTATTGCTTCGTAGTGGAGGAAAATTTACCCCCCCCCCCTCTCTCTCTCTCTCTCTCTCTCTCTCTCTCTCTCTCTCTCTCTCTCTCTCTCTCTCCTCTCTCTCTCTCTCTCTCTCTCTCTCTCTCTCCATTTTTGTGCA
>NC_090754.1:43793696-43808696 GCF_036898095.1 Palaemon carinicauda | reverse complement strand
CTAGGATGAAATGGAGATGACTCACTATTGAATGTCAAGTATGCATGAAACAGGAAAAGACTTATAAGGATTATGATCAGGGAGATTGTAGTTACTGTGAGAATTATAGGATATAATACATTCTTATATACTGTATAGCTGTATACCCATGTTTTGACTGCAAAAAGTAATACCCCTATGGAATCAAATAGTGCTGAGTCAAAATTTGTATTAAACATCTGAATGAATGTTACATTGAGTTTCAAAAGTTAAGTTTGAATGGATAGCTATGTAATGGGAACTGTAATATAGAAATTATTAGTGTGGAGGGTAATTTGTTGAGAGTAAATAGCAACTGTTTCGAAGAAACTGAAATTTTATTAGAATATGTATATGTGATATGTAAGAATGACAGGATTTGTATTGAAGCTGGTTTCAGGCAAAAAGTTTATTTCTCTTTTGATGATTGACATTCCAAGAATAAAGGGCTGAAATTCATGGATGCATGTTTAAAGGATATGATGTAGTTCCATGAATTGAATATAGAATGACTGTTAATTACAGTTGTTAGTATTGATCGGTGATAGTGAAGAGAAGCTGGGAAAACAGATTAGATTTTTTATAAAGTTTATGTATAATAGGAGGTTATAATGAACTTGAAATTCATTAAGATTTTGAGAATATAAAAATAGAACAGTGAATGTTGATACTAAATTTTATAAACCTTAAAACATTTTCTTTCCATGTTTCGTGATAGGAGTCGTATCTAATAATTTCAGAGTAGAATAAAAGCGTAGATGATAACGTTCTAATGCTAACTATTCACCGGAAGAGAATTACTAATAAGTTAGTGGAAATGGTAGATAATTTAGAAATGATGGGAGGAAAGAGGATATGGAGATCAGGTTATATAATGGTGATATGATCGAGAAATGAACTGTTACCCAAGAGCTCTGGTGTTTGTAGAGCTAGACGAATAGAGGTCCAAAAGTGCTTGCTTGATAGATATGACAGGTATCCATTGGTATATGGAACACGATTACTGTCGGTCTTCTTTTCATAGAGTTAATTCTGGATTTAACAATTAACATATAAACATGAATGGGATATACCCAGATAAAAACAAAACTAAATCACAGCCACGTTCATACTTTGTAGGCTAAAACTTAGATTAATTCTTTTGCACTAAAACTTCCACCTTGGGTCACCTGGTACTTCTAAACTGAAGACTCCCCACCCCCAAAAAAATATGCGCAATTCACCACTATTTTTAAAAGCACTTTGCACCAACAGTATATATATTTCCCTCCTTTCCAACATGTCTCTCCTGTGCTAATATGTACAAAGCAGTTTTTCATTTCTTCCAAACTTGGAAACAACAATCCCAAATTATAAGATATTGACGAACAAATCATATCGACTTTTTTAGGTAACAGTTAAGTACTTATTGAAATATTTTCCTGTAAATGAAATTTTATATTAAAAACAAAATTCCTTGATAAGGAATTCACCATTAACCAATAGATAATCAACATGTATGTTTAATTGGAAAACTGGTGCCTAAATATAGCTATGAAGGATCTCTCTCTCTCTCTCTCTCTCTCTCTCTCTCTCTCTCTCTCTCTCTCTCTCTCTCTCTCTCTCTCTCTCTCTCTCTATATATATATATATATATATATATATACATATATATATATGTATATATATATATATATATATATATATATATATATATATATATATATATATATATATATATATATATATAGCCAGACACTTGTTCTCTATCAAGTAGGGTTGATTTTGTATCCATTGTTAAACATAGAGATTTTGTTTGCTAGATTTTTAACTTTATTTTATTTTTCAGAAATTACGTTACGTAGACTATCAACAGTAGTTTGCGTATCTTGATTTTACTGTTGTCTAGTATATTTATTTGACTAAGTTATACTGTTGTCTACGATAATCTAAGTATACGAAAAGAATTTCCAAGTTTTATTCCAATTATTAGCCTTACTCGTTAGGTAGTTTGACTTACATTATAAATTGATAGTAATTATTTTATCTCTAAATTTCTATATTATTTTATGATTTTGTGCTCTTGATTTACCCTCTGGTGGTGATATAAATTAATGGAAAAGTATTAATAAAAGAACGAAAATCATACCTTGATGTCATGTTCCAACTATTAAGGGTTATATATGATTTGTTATAATTTCACCGGCGTTTACTTCACCCTGAAACACGTGTGGAAATCGCACACTCGCCTGTTTTCAGGTTCGGTGGCTTCCACTAGGCACGGTTTGTTTACATTTCTGTGATTCTCATTTCCATTTCCGCCCCCTGGAATGATTTCCCTCCAAGTCGCTCTGATAATATAATCGTCATTGGATGAGAGCTCTCATTTGCGACCTGTGTTTCTCTTCATTTAAATCCCGAGCTAATCTCTCTCAAACACAGTGAGAGGTACTAATTCCGAAATGATGGGCTTAGCTGCTCCAGTGTACACATTGCAGTCCCTTGCTTGTTTCAACGTTCAGTCTTTAGTACTTGAGTTTTATTCTGTTTCATGTTAATTAGTTCTGTTTTTTCAGAGAGAGATAAATACCGAAAACATGCTTTTTTTTCTAGTTCAGTATATACGATCTACATACACTAGTACGGTGCAGTTACTGTTCTTATTCCTGTCCTGAAACGCCTCTTTAAAAACACAATAAGCTGTAACCCAGCGTTTTATTGTTATGAATACATTCCAGGAGAACTTCCCGTACGTTGATCGTTAACATTCTCTTTGGTGGAAATTTGGGGGATTACATCAGTACGTGCGGTTTGTTTCAATGCAATCACCTCGGTTTCATTACATGGGTGTAAAAGGTTCAGAGGAACAATGGTATCTCGAATTTCATGAGAGATTGCCTTTCTGTGGCCTGGCATAGAACTAGCTGTTTTGCGTTGTAATAGAAGCAGATTGCTCTCATGTATGTGCAAACCAACGTGGAAATGTACTCCTGAAATCAAATTTGATTCGTACGCTGTTGATTAATAGTGTTTTTTTTATGTTCGATTTTTATTTTTCGTTCCTTTGAATATTTCGTAACATTTAATAACAAACTTTTGTGGTGCCTTGGTTTATACTGTCAAACCCTCAGTGATAAGAAAATTATGGTAGTTTCGGATAAAAAATTTCTTTAGGATTTTTTTTACGTATCCTTTCCATTTCATTGTGCAAAATGATATTACAACATGAAGTTTCATCCATCAACTAACGACAATGAACATGGAACGTAGTGTCGTAAATTAATGAATAAAACTTCATATTGTATTATAGTCATCTGTGTTAAATATTGTAGATGGATATGAACAAACCCAATAGATAAAAAAGAAGTGGAATACGGTAATAGGAGTGAGAGAACTTGTATCAATGTTGTTTATTTGTGTGTTTGTGTAAATATATATATATATATATATATATATATATATATATATATATATATATATATATATATATATATATATACACACATATGTACACATACAACATACATACACATACATACATACATATATATATATATATATATATATATATATATATATATATATATATATATATATATGAAATTAGGAAAGGGGCCACTTCCATCGATGTTGTTCATTTGTACACAAACACAAAAGTATATGTAGGTATAAGTATATATAATCTATATAAATGTAGTTGTATATACGATGATATTCAACACTATATGTTCAATAGAAATAAATTTTTACCCTTCACTGTGATCAAACCTTAGCTTTTTCAAATGAAGGAAGGTAGGTATCAATCAAAAACCATAAAAGAAGTCTGTTCTTAAATACTAACTGCAAGTGTAAGTGTAGTAGTGATTTAAATAAATGGCGAAACGGTGGTGGTGAGTTGTGTTGTGATACTTGTGAAATTGTGCCGTAAACCCGGACAAGTAAAATCGAGGGATGAAGGAATATCTATTCCTACCCCTGCCCCACCCAAAAAAAGCCCGTATTGCCCACAGCCAGAGGAAGGTTATTGATGAGATTGTGTAAAACTGATATTATGATTTTTTTTTTTCACTTTGGGTATGCTGTATTTTAGTTGCAGAGGTCTCAAGAAAAAATGAGTGGAATTATTTATATTGTATTTTGTACATTTTTACATGCAATATTTCATTTTTTTTTTCTTTTTTGTATGGTGGAAGAAGTATTATATTTTGGGGGTGATTTCTATATATATATATATATATATATATATATATATATATATATATATATATATATATATATATATATATTTATTTTATGTTGCATTTATGTTTAGTATATGCCATGCCTATTCCGGGTCGGAGTGTCCTCCATATATCATAGAGCAGTGAGGGCGAGTAAGTAAGGAGCTTTGGAGGGAGGGAGGGGGGTAATGTCCTAATTCTTGTATATAGATATGTGTTGTACGTCAAGGTAAATGAACTCTATAATCATGAGAATTCCACAGAAACCTATAACTCAGCATGTTGTTTTAGCAAGATTGCATTTTGATAGCAAGGGTAGTTTAGTTGCCTTTGGGCGCTAGAGTAGATAAGGCTCTCACCTGAAAGAGTGTAGCTGTGTACGATATACTTAAGAACCTTTTGTATTAAATGAAAAAACCCATGTTCCGATGTCACATTATTCGCCAACTTGGGACATACAAGTGAGTTTATCCAACTTCCCAACACACCAGCTGACCCAAATGGTAACATTTAATTCGTATTAACCCTTATTGAGTCAACATATGAAGGAAATCAACACAATCCCATGTTTTTAGAAATAAATTTCCACCTCACATGGAGATTGATACCTTGTTTCTACAAAGGAAAGGCTAGGTAGCTATTAAATCATGCAAGCAGATGCATAAACGAAGTTGGAACGTAAGTACTAACTGCATCGCAGTATTTACATGGTGAAATCCAAGGGCAGTTGTACCTGGGCAACGCTGGCTAATTTTGGTAGTATATACATAAAACAAACAGGATGAACCAAGCCACTTTCTTTCGACAAAGCATGATGAGAGTCAATGTAAATTTATATTGGTCGAAATAACGTATCATCACCTTTCGTTTATTTCATGGGCCTTTTAAATATAAATATATATATATATATATATATATATATATATATATATATATATATATATAATATATATATATGTATATAAATATATATATATATATATATATATATAATATATATATATATATATGTGTGTGTGTGTATATATATATATATATATATATATATATATATATATATATATATATATATATATATATATATATTATATATGTATACAATATATATATATATATATATATATATATATATATATATATATATATATATATATTATATATATGTATACAATATATATATATATATATATATATATATATATATATATATATATATATACACAGTATATATATGTAAATATATGTATGTATATATATGTGTGTTTTTAAATTATCATTATTATTATTACTAGCTAAAACCCTAGTCGGAAAAGCAAGATGCTATAAGCCCAGGGGCTCCAACAGGGAAAAGTAGCCCAACGAGGAAAGGAAATAAGAAAATGGTGAGTAATTAATCCAGTTATGGCAGTTGATGCTATTGTCCTTATATAGGGATCATGAGCATTTGATACTGTATTAGAGAATCTTAAAGGAAAACATATTGAACTCTCTTGATTAGCCTCTACAGGCGTTTCTGTGGTCTCGGGAAGAATCCCTCTGTCATGAGGGGATCTATTTTCTGTTTTTCTATTGTATTCTTGTATTTTTCTGAAACATGACTTGCACCGTTTCCTCGGCTATATAGTAATAGTTCTGGTGGTTTTTCTGATTCTATAAATATATTCTTACCACTTTTCTGACACTTCACTTACATTGAGTCATTTTTTATCGTTCTCGAGGATTGGTATTTCCTATGTCATATTCGAAATGCTCCATTTCATTTTATGTCATGCTTACTACATAACAGCGATTGCTCTATAAATCATTTATTAATCTACCTTTCTTTCACAAAATAGCATCGTAGCCATCAATTAGACCATAATCTAATTTTGACAATACTAATATGTTAAGGAGTGTCATTAGAGCCACCACTACCCAATATTTTCTTGTTCGAGCAACTTATCAAACAACCGTCAGATATATGGATGCAATTCCTAATGTTAATTTTACATTATTATTATTATTATTATTATTATTATTATTATTATTATTATTATTATTATTATTATTATTATTAAATGCTAAGCTACAACCTTAGTTGGAAAAGCAGGATGCTATAAGCCCAGGGGCCCCAACAGGGAAAATAGCCCAGTGAGGAAAGGAAATAAAGAAAAGTAAAATATTTTAAGTATAGTAACATTAAAAAAAAATATTTCCTATAAAAACTATAAAAAAAACTTTAACAAAACAAGAGGAAAGGAAACTAGATAGAAGTGTGCCCGAGTGTACCCTCAAGCACGAGAACTCTAACCCAAGACAGTGGAAGACCATGGTACAGAGGTTATGGCACTGCCCAAGACTAGAGAACAATGGTTTGATTTTGGAGTGTCCTTCTCCTAGAAGAGCTGCTTACCATAGCTGAAGAGTCTCTTCTACCCTTACCAAGAGGAAAGTAGCCACTGAACAATTACAGTGCAGTAGTTAACCCCTTGGGTGAAGACGAATATTTTGGCAATCTCAGTGTTGTCAGGTGTATGCGGACAGAGGAGAATCTGTAAAGAATAGGCCAGACTATTCGGTGTCTTTGTAAGCAAAGGGAAAGAACCGTAACCAGAGAGAAGGGTCCTATGTAGTACTGTCTGGCCAGTCAAAGGACCCCATAACTCTCTAGCGGTAGTATCTCAACGGGCAGTTGGTGCCCAGGCCAACCTACTACCTACCATTATTGAAAGGTCTCCTCTGGGAAGCCATTCTAACACAATTTCCAACTCATTGCATCATCTTTTTTATTCATTAATAATACACAGTTATTCATATTTCACACATTGCACATTTCATTTTGCAGTTATTTCAGTGATAGCATAACATGTTAGTGTAAACCTAATCAGCAACAATTTTGTCACAAGCTTTCGTTCAAAGTTTACCCACTTTCTAATTCAGGTTCACAAACTAACCTCATTCATGGAAGGTGTTGAAGTGCTCTTTCTTGATTAAAAGCAATGCATTTTTAAAACTCTGTACACGGTTTCTTCATCAGTGTTATGATTATCCATCTGCAGAGTTACGTAAGCTAAATTTTAATTTTATTTTTACTCATGAAATAACTTTATTTTCATGACTTTTAATAATTAAGAAGCACGATTTTACCTAGGGGTTATTTAATTTAATGTTTATAAAACGTGATGTTCATTGATCTTGCACATCTAATAATCTTTTTTTTAGTAGATTATTTTAATCCAATATCTGTTAACCTTTTTATATATATGTTCAATTACATGCTGACAAGTTTACCTTTCTAACGTTTCTTAATTAGTTCATTAAACAACCATGAAATATTCAACATCATTCTCGATCATTAATAACTATAGTATTGTACTCTTAGTAGTTTCTTTTGAAGCGTTGTGTTCTCTTGATTATAATTTTCATAATAAAAATTAACTCACCAACAATTTATATATATATATATATATATATATATGTGTGTGTGTATATATATATATATATATATATGTATATATGTATATATATATATATATATATATATATATGCATATATATATATATATATATATATATATATATATATATATATATATATATATATATATATATATATATATATATATATATATATACATACACCCGTGTACTATGCAATGATAGTTATTTTTATCATAAAAAGTTATTATCCAGAAATGTTTGCTGTACCATAAAAGAAAAAACACATTGGGTACTGCACCAGTGATGCCCTACTTCTAAATTGTAAATGAACTCTTGTTCGGACGATACCTGTTTAGAACATACACTGTGAAAGCTCACTAGCATCAGCTACCCCCCCCCCCCCTCCCCAAATACAATTTGACATTGACATTCTATCTTAACAATACTCTTGCTTTGTGGATATCAATGCCTTTATTTTACATTGTCTTTAAAATGCCTCTTTCAACACATTCATTCAGGAGAGTTTCATTTATCTCTCCTCCTTTCTAGCAATTCTGGAATGAATACGTTTTTTATCAGATATCTTATCTTCGCCCTTTTTAATTTGACCGAACCTTCAAAACTCTGTGGTCCTTCTTTACACCTCCTCTATGTTACTTATCCCTTTTTACAGATTCCCAGATTTTTCTTTCATTTTCGTGGAACATCTTTTGATGTTTATTTTTTTTTTTTTCGTAAATAGCTAGATCTCCCCCATGGCGAGAACAAGATCGAAACTTTTAAAATCTTGTCATAACCATAATTGGCATTTTCAACGGTGAATGGCGATACTGTACTAAAAACGTGAGTAAGAAATATTGAGTACGGGGCAATGCATTGGTTTGAAGAAAAAAATTCTGATCCTTTTCACTTGAACATTTTGTAAACTTTGTTCTTCAATAAAACTGACATGGCCTTTTTAGCTTAAATAAAGGATTATTATAATTACTATTGCTGTTATTTTATTATTTCTGTTGCCCCAATTATACTTTCTTGCTTGATTAGTTGCCTCACCTGTGTTATGATCCTACCATTATCAAGTACTGTATGTTTGCGTTCAAATGCTCATGCAAATCATTTGCTTCTATTCTTTCAATTGCATATTATCATTAGTAGTTTTATCTTCCTGGTTTATATTCGCCCTTACTTAAGTTCACATTTATACTCGACTTAGTCTTCACTTTGTCTTTGCCAACCCCAAATCAGTATTGGATTATATGTATATAACTACCATTTCTCAATAAATTAATTACTAATTTCTTATTCCACAATGCTGAATTGATTCATAAGGGTGTTTTTCATAATTTGTTTCCAATGCATATCACTTATGTTGATTGTTTGATGTATAATAATCAATTCCATAAAGAATACTCCTTTATGGGCAAGCGCTTATTCTTAAATTGATACGATGTTCAAACTATCTAAGAAGCAAAGAAATCTTTGAATTTTCGATGGCTTAACTAGCAGATCTTGTGTTCAGGGAATCGCTGTGGTAGGGAAACTCCAGTTTGTCCAATGTAAATTCTTTGGGAATCTCAGCATGGTACTTTGTAAACTCTGATTTAGGTTTCTCTTTAATTTAGATAAATATTGATAAGAATACTCACAATGGTTTTGATGAAGAATAAATTTTTAGATGATATAAACAAGGATTCAATCTGTCTTAAAGGTGTTTTGTTTAATGCTTTAGATTGTATTCAATGTAAAAATCCTCCCCCTTAGGGCTATTTGGCACCTTCATTTTGAAGGATATCAATCATGGCAAGAATTTGTGTAAGATCAAAATGCATACAAAAGTCTTCCAATGCTTACATGTAGACTTGCTGTTGGTTGACAAGTTAATTTGATGAACGATACATTTATATATAACCTAGTCCTTTTTACATTCTAGTTTACCTTTTCTTTTTATCAGCATCCTTACTTCTTTTTCATATTTATTATATCATCACATGGTCAGGTATTTGTGGATAATGTATTCATCGGTCAGTTTGTCTGCTTTCCATCCTATCGCATCCAATGATTTTTTATTCCATAATCTATTTTGAAAGTCCCTTTGTATTTTAAGGAGCTCTTGCATCGTAAATTCTGGAGTTCAGTATTGATTACTTTATTCATATGTAGTTCTTTGTGTTATATTGTTCTTTTTATTCGAATACTCGTATTCTAAATACGTTTATTTGAAATTAAATGCGAAAAATATTGATCTATGGTAATTAGATTTTTAGGAAATTTGTCATTGTCTCTTTTAATCAAAACTCAAGATGTACAGTGCCGTATTTAATAAATGAATTATAGAATTCATATCATTAATCGTTTTTTAAAGATTAATTTTTTCCACTGGATCCAATTTAATTCCGTTAAGTGGGAGTATATACAGCATAAACATCATCAGCAACAGCAGCTACCGAACGCACAAATGAAAACCCACTTCGTTAAGGGAATGTGAGTCGCCACAAAATCTCTGTGATCAATAAGAAGAATGTAAAGTCTACAATAGAAGGAAGAAATCTTTTGTTGGTGACTGGTGTCTAGGGATTAGTCGTACACCCCAATCCCTTCCCCCAACCACATAACCCCCTCCCCCCTTCAAATACGAAGCAGCTTTCTTTCTCTCTTTCTCTCATTATTTCTCTGTCCCCATCGTAATTTTTTCCCATAATTTTTTAGGAAATGATGGAGATAAAAGAGGAGAAATGCACTAAAGATCCAAATCAGATAAAGGGAAAAGATACTCTCGTGAAAGATCATTTTGTTGGAACTGGAATTAGAAATATGTTCTGCTGTTTATGTGTATGCATAGCAAACTCACATGTGCAATGAGAATGCTATTTCACTTTTTATAAATTAGATAAGTTGATTTCATTACTGAACTATTTTGATACAACAGTGTGTAGTTGTATGTAATTACACACACACACACACACACACACACACACACACACACACACACACGCGCGCATATATATATATATATATATATATATATATATATATATATATATATATATATATACATATATATATATGTATATATATATACATATATATATATATATATATATAAATATATATATATATATATATATATATATATATATATATATATATATATATATATATATATATAATGTGTGTGTGTGCTCGTATGTATATATAATGGAAATGGTAGTATGTAAAATAAAATTGCCCTTCGGTTTCTCTTGGTATACATATTAGGAAATGAGTGTAAAGAGAAAATGATATCGATGGAGTTAAAGCGAAATCTATAAAGGCTGGATTGAAGAATCGTAGGAAGAGCATGGTTAAAAGGCTTTGAACTCTAATTCACTGTACCTGTATATCTATCTTCAATCTCTTTATATACATTTATCAATCTGATAATGCAAATGTTTACAGATTCCTAGATAAATAAGCTCATTTGTTTTTTCCTCAGATATATGAAGCATATTTCAGTATATTTGTGAGGCGAAAACAAAATCCAGCGGTGAATATTTCTCAGTAATTTGCTCACTACCAGCTCCTAAAAGATATATTTTTCATATCATAAGGGTACATATAAGGCATATCGGGTTTATTCCTAATCTCGTCTGTCTGTTTAATGATTCGTGGCATTTAAGAAGAGCCACTGCATTTTTTTATATCCTTTTTTTCTGTTTAAAATTTCGGAATGAATGAATATATATATCAAGAGAGATTCTTTTTCAAATGGAGACCTTCATGAATGTGATAAATCTGTTAATTTCCTCTGCAGCTGTGTCTTTCCCACCTGTTAAATACTGCAGCATTTCGAAAATTGAATTTACACTTCAATGCAACGAAAGCGAAATAAGATCTAAATGCTAATGATGGAGAACATTCGTCTGGAAAGGAGTTTACATTTCTTATTCCGTTTCTGTTTCATTTGTAAACTAGAGGGGCACTCAGTAGAACGCAGACCTCTGCCGTGGTAGCTTATTTCTCGACCTTTTGCATGACCTTGACCTTGACCGTCACCTTAACATGTAATAATTGACGTTGATTTTCATACACTCAGATATGAACCAAGTTTGAAGTTTCTGTAACAACGATTTCCAAACTTATGGTTAATTACGTGAATTGGACATTTTGCTTGACCGTTACCTTGACCTTTAACCTTGACCTTCCAAAATTTTATAATTTCCAGGTTTTTACATAAAAGTTTATCCCCTACGATTAAATTTTTGGTCAGGAAGTTGTTCACAAACAAACGAACATACACACAAACACAAACAAGGTTGAAAACATAACCTCCTTTCAACTTCGTTGGCGTAGGTAATTATTACGAAGGAAACTACTTAGAGGTTTATGAATCATTGGATGGCAACATTTTCTGCATCTAAATGTCAGTGCATGTTTTACAACATCCCTCTGTAATAGAACTATTCATTTCATGTTATGTTTTAGAGAACATGCAATATTGATAACATAGTATGTAATACCAACCCCCATAGTTATTGTTTCCATGTGGAGTGCTTTCATTTCGTAATTTTCACTCTATTAAAAGGTGTTATTTCCATTTCCGAGCAATGCTCTTTGTATATGGAAATTACCATTTTGATCATTCCTGAATTATTGATAAACGGATTTTTTATTTTTTTTATATTACTAAAGTAGGGGCTGCAATTCTTCAAGTTTTCAATACTTATTCGTTTTTCAAAACAATATATTTTTTTCTTCGCAATCTTTAGTCAAGAAACAGTTTCTCGTGTTCACCTTCTCAATCTTCTGCAATAATTTTTAGTACCTAAAGATTTATGCAATATATGTAAGAAAACGCAAACTAATGTTTCCTTTAACTATATACCCGAGTCATGTAAGCTGTTGATTGCAATTTCTTTTTATTATTAATTTTACTCTTCTATTGTTAATGAGTCGTATATAAATGATAATATAATTGAGGTTTCTGTAATTTAGGCTTGTTAAATGTTTCAAATTCCTTTGTACACTTCTCAATTTCCGCTCTTTAGTTGCGTTTCATTAAATGGAAAATGATATATTGTAGTGCAAAGGATGATTTTATGAATTTTCGGACGGATTATACCTTTCATAACTAAAAGAATTTTATCTTTTATTCACGGGTATGCAGATTTGATGGTTCTAAGATGTTCTTCTCGAACTGTCATAAATTTCCTTAAAGGTTTAGCTCTAAGATCCTGTGGTTTAAAAAGTTGAAGACTATCATTGCTTCAGTTGTCTTGTTAAGCAAACTAAGATTCATTTTTGTTTTGTTACTGAAATTTTATGCGACTAGATTCCGCAGTTATCCCATTTTGAAGGAAAATGTTGAATTTGACTTGCCAAACAATTTCCTCAGGCGACAGCATTTGGAAGATGTTTCCCCTTTCCATAACTGTCAAAAGTATAAAATTTTGGGTACCGCAACCAAACCCATCTAGGCATACCGATAGTTAAGTGAATAAGCGTTACAAGTGGTTGTACCTAGACTACGCAGGAAGTATTGATTAGCTTTTCAACTATAGGTAAATGTGTGTTCAAGCAGATTGATTCGATCCGTCCAGTTATAACGTTTGACATTCTTTAATATTTTTTTTTTAGGTTTCGTTGTTAAACTTTTGTAAGCCTGTTATTCAAGTCGTTCAAATTAACAAATTTTATATGTTGCATCATAACACTAGAGGGAAATTAAAGTAGTCTATATATCTATTTACTAAGGCACTTCCCCCAAGTTTAAAAAAAAAAAAAAAGAGAAAGAAAGGGACGCTATTCCCAGCCTGACGAGGGATTCAGCCGAGTTTGGTTTAGGATGTCATGAATGGGTGGCATTATGTGGAAGGATGTGTCACTTTTTATGGAAATTAATCTGATCCGAATGTTAATCCAGGATTTGATTTATTTCATTAAATACTCTTAGGACAAGCAGGCTGTAGAGTAGAAGAGTTGATATGACTTCAGGATAGCCTCCATTCAATACAAAGCCTTTTCTTTTTACTTTAGCACTATTAGGACAATATTTTCCCATTTTATTTTCAAGGTTAGCCTTTTTACCTTTTATAGTATCATAGTTTAATCTTGAGTAATTTCCATAGTTTTCAGCGGATGAATGCACTCTTTATTGTTCTGTATTTTAAATTGCTCATGCATTTTATTTAAACTTTGATTGATTACAAATTCTAAAGCAAAAATATGCGATTTTCCCATTCTCTCCATTTACCATAATGAATTTATAATTGCACAGTAATAGTGGTATGTCTAATGACTTCTCAGTTCTTTAACTTCTTTTCTTTTGTGCATTAACATTTCTTTAAATATTTTCCCATCAATTTCTGGTGTTTTCCCAATCTTTCCACCTGCCGCGATCATCATGACTAACGGCCTTTCCGCCTGAGAAGTTGTTGGCAAATTCATAGAATTCGGTTGGAGTAGGGAAAAAAAAAAACGAAATTCACCGAAGATGACGGAATCGTATTTAGTGAACAAACATTTCCTTATTTGAATAAACATTGAAAAATTATTAGCTCATAAAACTTCGCGGAAGTAGGATAGCAGTTAACATTCGTTCTCTTGACCTAATATTATTTTTGGGGTAAAATCTGTAGATTATCTTTGTTAGTTAGTTTTGCTTTGAAATAATTAGATTTCATTCGCTTCGGCGTAATTTCTTAACTTTTTTTTTTTTTTTTTTTTTTTTTTTTACAGATCTCTCATAGTAATACCATCGAGATCTTTGTGTTATCCGTTTGGTCATAGTAATATGTTAAAATTTTCATTGTCGTTACCGATACTATATCCTTTTTAGTATTTGAAGTATTTAAGTCAATAGAGCAACTTCACAAGGTTTTCAAGTGCCGTACAGTATGTTGCTTAGTATTAGAAACATAAATACTGGAAAGGTATTTCACAATAATGTCCCTTCTACTGGAAAAATCAAGCTTTTCAATTAACATCCTAATCAATCTTCAAATATTAGTTCTTGATCAATTATTCTTGTATTAAGGACAAAGAAAATTCTAATGATAAATTCAAGAAGAATATTTCTTCACCGATATTATTGCACTTGTAACTTTTAAATAGGAAATTATACATGTAATCTTGGCGTCCAATTAAAGCTAGATTATTTTTTATTGTTAAAACTCAATCTTTAACTTGTATGAAGTTAATTTGATGTACACGGATTATTTTATATTTTTATGATCATGTTTATGTCAGAAATCAGCTTTGGAAACCGTTTGCGCAGCAATAATCATCCTGCAGAGATCCTGAAAGACTTTTCGTGGTAGCTTCCGTTGAAACAAAAGCAGTGAGAAGTCAAATAAACTTTTAATAAAAAATGAGCGTTTGATTACGT
>NC_090754.1:43773696-43791196 GCF_036898095.1 Palaemon carinicauda | reverse complement strand
ACTCGATGTTTGATAAAGAGAAAGGATTCGTACTAAAAATACCACGACAGAATTCCCATCTACAAAAGAACACGTTGATGCGCTTCTACTTTATTATTAAAGCTGTACTCTGCCAATCCAGGATTTCCTCGGTGTCCTTATGACTCCTCTCTTGGATGATTTATTCATATTTATCTTTTTGTTTGTCTTTTCGTCATTTTTGTTTCCTCTCTCTTAACTTTAACAATACTCCTTGATGTAGCCTTTTACATTCTGGTACAACATGAATCAGTAGCAATGTATAAATTCCAAACATTTTCTTTTCAATTTTCTCTGGTAAACAATACTTAAACACATTAATTTCCAAGGAATTTTTTATAAAACTTCTGCCTCTTTGTTAGATAGATACTTTTTGCTATCTAATTTCAAAGATAAAGCAACGGTTTAGTGCAATGGTTATTTTGGGAGTATTGTTGTACATATTATTGGTATACGATTGTCAACTAGCACCTACGTAATTCTTCATGTACGATTATCTGTTCAGTCATATCTTACAGTAGTCTACCATCAGGAATGTGTCCAGACACTCATATATATAAAATCGCTTCCAATGTGAGTTTCGAATGACAATCATGTATTAAGCTACAAGACGAGTGTTATATGGCAGTTGGTTTTACAGCAGCCTTCAATAAACTTATAATGTGATTGCCAAGTGACAAAAATCGTACGCAGTCATCAGTTACTCACTTTGTTTGCATTACTGATGAATGTGAATGTCTTCATTTTTATGGATGAGTAAGACTAATGTATGTGAATAATCATTGGAAGAATTTAAAAAGTAAGAACAAGACGCCAGACAACTGAGAAACAAATTAATGAATTTAAAAAGAAAAATTGCATACATATCTTTTCAACAATAGCAGGGTTTTTTTTTTGGAGAGTTAAACCAAAATTTACATGCAAAAATTAAGCCTCACCCTAATTGTTGGTAGAGTAATGTTTTAAAAAAGTTTCAAAATTTTTAAGTCCTGACACATCTAAAGTTTGGTTCTTGAGAAGTACAGTATGTGATGTATATGAAAACTTAACATTGAACCAAACATTGAAATATTTTTTAAGGGGAATGTTTTATTAGGAGAAGGAATAGTGTTTAAAGCCAATTTGGAATGGAGGAATTGATAAAATTTTGACTTATATGAAAGTGAACCATGGTATAAACACCGGGTGAGAATGACAGTAATGGTTATAAATTTCTGGAAGTTAAGGGGTTAGGCTTACAATGAATTAGAAATTGAAAAATTATCTTCATCAGCTGATTAATAATGAAAATATCTATAAGAATTGAAATTTCTACCTGAATTTGGTGAACAGTTTTCATATTTAATTTCTCTCTTTTAGTGACTTAATATAAACCTCTTCGATTGTCTTGTATTTCATTATTCTATTCTGTCGTGTTCACGAGAGGTAGGAAGTGGCATGGGATTATTCATAAAACCACAAGAGAAATGTGTAAGAGTAGGAAGATGCAGTATCATATTAATACTTTCGTAGGTGGTTCTTTCCAGCTATTTAATGTTGATTCGTGTCAAAAAATATTGTTTACAGAATTCTTCTAAAATTGTAAGGATATTAAACTTTATATGATTATTTTATAGTTCATTTTCTGAAAATTTTCAGCATAGCTGTAAATCTCAATACCAGGAAGTTACTACATCACATATGTTTTGGATTATTCTGCATTAAATTTTGTCTTGATTTCGAGCTCCAATATTTCGTCATAATTTCGCAGCAGCTGATTTGGAGTTTACTGTGAGAAAAGTTTTATATATATTCTAGTAAAACTTCAATGGATTTCGTTCAGATTTAATACTCAACAATGAATTAATTAGAATTAAATCTTAAGTGAAGGGTTGTGGTGGCCGATGCGGTAACGTACCTGACTGGTGAACGCCAGACTGGGTTCCAGTCCCGCAACCTTGCCATCCTTGTGAGCTGTGGATGGGGGATTTGGTGTACCCTATACGTCTTTTTGCTGAGTCATCAGCAGACATTGCCTGGCCCTCCTTGATCCTAGCTTGGGTGTGGAAGGCGGCATGGGTGCTGATCATATGTATATATGATCATTCTTTAGTGGATTGTCCTGCTTGATAGGGCAATGTCACTGTCCCTTGCCTCTGCCATTCATGAGCGGCCTTTAAACCTTTAACATATTTTTATATTATAATTATTTATTTTAAGTGATTTTCTCATGAACATCTTTATCATGCATTTCATATTTCATAAAGTAATAAGAAATTTTACCGTTGGTTGTCAAAATACCTTTCCAAAGGGAGAAGATATATTTTCCTTTGAAAAATTGGGTATGAAATCAATACGTTCCTTTGGCCATTTAGGTGCAATATTCTGAGGAAAATGTATGTTCTATTCGCATCAGAAACATATCTGGTCCTGTATTTAGGAAAGAAATCGTGACAGTTTTAAGCTTAACAAAGAAAGTTTTTAAGAAGCCAGGACTAAATATTGTTTTGCGTTTTCGGGACTTGTAAAATCGCCGAATTTTACACTCCTTCGAGTTTGTCTTCCATTGTTGTGTATTTGCCGAGACTTTCTTGAATATCTATTAAAAAACTGTAAAGTGTCCCAGATGAAGATAGATGCCGTAATAAATTCTCTGGGTGGAAAGGAAAGCGGAGAGAAAAAGTGCGTAAATCTTGTTTTATAGTTGTATGTTATTTATTAACTTGTGTCAATTTATTTCGCCTAGTACCTACTAATTTGTTTATTTCTTTTTTATATTAGTATTTTACACAAGTGTGTTGATCAATATTAAATGGAAATAATATAAACCTTTTTTATCGAGGTAATTAGTAATATTTAATTACCATTATTGTTATTATTATTATTATTATTGTTATTATTATTATTATTATTATTATTATTATTATTATTATTATTATTATTACTTGCTAAGCTACAACCCAAGTTGGAAAAGCAGGATGCTACATGCCCAGGGCTCTCCAACAGGGAAAATAGCCCAGTGAGGAAAGGAAACAAGGAAAAATAAAATTTAAAAAAAGTAACATTATTAAATTAAATATTGCCTATATAAACTATAAAAACTTTAACAAAACAAGAGAGAACAGCGTGCCAAGACAGTGGAAGATCATGGTACAGATGCTATGGCACTACCTAAGACTAGAGAACAATGGTTTGATTTTGGAGTGTCCCTCTCCTAGAAGAGCTGCTTACCATAGCTAAAGAGTCTCATCTACCCTTGACAAGAGGAAAGTAGCCACTGAACAATTACAGTACAGTAACCCTTATGGTGAAGAAGAAGTGTATGGTAATCTGACTGTAACAGGTGTATGAGGACAGAGGAGCATAAGTAAAAAATAGGCCAGACTATTCGCTGTGTGCATGTGTGTGTAGGCAAAAGGAAAGTGAACCGTAACCAGAGAGAATGTAAAGAGTCGCAGGGCTGCTTGTAAATCAATGTAGGCTCTCAAAGGAAGATAATTTTAAGGTAGAAAACCTATTTATCATCAGTTTTAGCAAAATAGCCATTAGAGTCAATAAGGAAATAGCTTTCTAATCTGTGTACCTGTATGCGAGCAAACGTTAGTTCATAACATATTTATACCGGAGTATTTGTGTAACAATTTCTATCATAGTCAAAGGAGAAATAAAGATATCAATGGAATCAATTTTAGAACTTCTCCCACCGTTAAACTTTTTTTTTATCCTTTTCAGCTTTTCGGTATGGCTCGTACGTGGGTCCTGCTATTGTGAGTGCCGCAATCATTAAAGTTTTGAGAATTACCTTATTTTCAAGAAGCGTATTCTGTATTCTGTAAAGACTTTTATTCCATTATTACGTAGTATTGAGAAGTCTTCATTAATCCGCTTTGGCTTGCACTTGATTTGACAGTTAATACCAATAACAGTCCTTACACTATGATCAAGGGGAAATTATGGTTTAGTTATTGCCACCATTATTATATCTTGTTACCAGACCTTTACAATCTCGTTTCAGTGGGGTAATCTAATAAAGTAAGCAGGAAGAAAATAACGCAATGTTGTTTTGATATTGATGGATATCGTAACTGAATTACGCAGGCGTTTAAAAGAAATTTATTGACCGAAGAACAGGTGGTACATAATCACTTACAATCCTACTCATTTCCATATCTGATACATTTTACATCTCTCTTACTTCTGAAATTATGATATACATAAGTATATACTACAAGTGTTTTTACACAAAACTGAAAATGTCAAGGCATTGGGGCAAAAATACATCGGCTCCGAAGGCCCCAATTTCATAACTTATGGGAATTTGGTTTCATCTACCGTTACTGAGAGCTCTTAAGAGTTTTAGTATTATGTTAATATATGCATTACCAGCTTTGTCAACGTCTTTTCCCAATGCTGATATATGTGGAGTACAGATATTCTCAAGGGATTTAACTAAATAGAGCCAAATTTTATTTTGGATACTTCTTGTGTGGGTAACAGACCAATATGGTCATAGCTGCCAAAACATAGCTTGGTCATTGCAAGAAAATTCCACATTTTGGAATTGAAGGCCACTAAGAACTGACCAATCTGCTGATTCTTGACAATGCAAAAGAAAAATGTCAGAAGTCAAAGAGTTGTGTGGAATGTAGTCTAAGAAACTCATAAGATCAAAGCCTCAAATTATTTATACGAGATGAAAATTGTAATCCAAGTTAAGAGTGGGTGATTTGCATTTTCATTAAATTAACATAAATTGATTCACTTCATAACAAGAAACGTGGTTTGTGAAAATAAGGGCATATATAGAAAAAAAAAAAAACATGAAACCCTGTACATAAGAGTGGAATACACCTTACATAGAAAACTCTTACCTACCTAGTAGTTAGAAACTGATATATGACTCATAGCATACTACGATATAGCACAATTTTCAGAAAGATATGAGGTATACCCTTTTTCCAACTCTCGAGCATTTGTATGAAAGTATTATAAAAATGCCATAAACAAATAATCTCAGAGTATTTCTGAAACAATAAATGTCCTCTACTGACCCAATGTAACTCTCTCTCTCTCTCTCTCTCTCTCTCTCTCTCTCTCTCTCTCTCTCTCTCTCTCTCTCTCTCTCTCTGTGTGTTTTGTGTGTGTGTGTGTGTGTGGGCATTCCAACTGATGAAACATTGAAGACGCTTACAATATATAGTTCTTGAAAATCGAATACCATCGATAGCGGCAATTTTATTCATATGGCAAATTGTCGGTCCAGTTACATTACTAGCCTTGGTGTCATTTGAAAGGACTCTATTAGAGGAGTATGCATGATAAAATGAAGCTTTTATCTCGTAAATCCCAAAAGTTTTGGCTAATGTTATGTTGTGTACAGACAGACAGAGGCACAGCTGATCTCACAAAGGGCACAATTGTCTTAACGGGAAACCTTTTAACAAATTTGACTGAAGAACCTTTACCCGTTTACGATGGTAACTTGGGACAAACTCGCTGACAGTCAGACAGATGAAATCTTCCATTACGCATGTCTGCGAATTATGGTCTGATTATGAATTGCTCTATTTTCAAATTTGGAGTAGGGAATAGGTTGGGCACGGCACCAGCCACCCGTTGTGATACTACCGCTAGAGAGTTATGGCGTCCTATGACTGGTCAGTATTATATTGGATCCCACTCTTTTGTTAGTGCTCATTTTCCATTTGCCTACACATACACCGAATAGTGTGCCCTATTTTTCCCACTTTTCCTCTGTCCACATACACATGACAACACTGAGATTACCAAACAATTCTTCCTCGCTCAAAAGGTTAAGTCTAGGGTAGTGCCGTAGCCTCTGTACCATGGTCTTCCACTGTCTTAGAGTAGAGATCTCTTGCTTGAGGGTACACTCGAGCACACTATTCTATCTTATTTCACTTGCTTTTTTTAATGTATATATATATGATAGATTTATTTTCATGTTATTATTCTTAAACTTCTCTTGTATATTTCCTTTTTTTACCTTTTCTTGATGAGCTCTTTTCCCTGTTGGAGTCCATGGGCTTATATAGTAATATCAGCTTTTCCAACTAGGGTTGTAGCTTAGCAAGTAATAATAATTATGATAATATTAATAATAAAGGCTGAGGTGACATGATATCTTTGACCGATGACCATCATGTACATAATGCATATTAATAATGGTTTACCTGCCACTATGTTTAACTGAAATTCCTGTTTCGAAATCAAAAGACATTTCCAATTTAATTACAGACCTCACTTGAGTTTATTTAAAGAATACTCATGCAGGCATTAAAGAATCCTCTTTAAAGTAACTTGAAAATATTTGTCGTCTATACTCTTTTGACAATATGACCATGACTCGTGTATAAAAGAAATAACAAAGATTATTATATATGAAGATTCCTCCTTTGTAAGTATTATAGGTCAAGTGGCTCTCCCTCTGTTGGGTCTTAGTTGAGCTTCCACTTGGCTTTTATTAATCCCGGATTTTCCTGCTAGTTTCTTCATTTCACAATATTAATAGTTGTATATTTAGGAATTATGAAAGCCATCAATGATACTTCTTCTTCTTCTTCTTCTTCGACTAAAGCTTTTTCCACTATGCAAGGTCGCTATTTCTTCTGTCTCCGATATCCTCCACTGTGAGATCTTTCTCCTCCATATGTGCTTTTACACACTCCATCCACCTTCTCTTTCGTCTCCCCTTCCTCCTACATCAGTGTTACTTTTCTCGTTAAAATGATTGACTTTGGACCGTTTTTAACGCTACACGATACATACACTGCTATATTTCAATAGCTCTAAGTAGAACTTTTTTTTTTTTTTTTTTTTTTTGGCATAATGGAATAGCAAAGAACATTATTAATAACGAAATAGTTCACCATGGTCTTTACTCGAGCACTTAATTTCTCTTGTTACACATAAATAATCCACTTAAGTCTAGTACACTAGTGTTAGTTTATATTGAGTACAGTATTGTATACCATAGTTAATCGTTATTTAAGTGAACATCGTTCTTAAAGTGCAAGGACTTATAGTGGTTATCAGGTCTCGCATTACACATTCGGTTTATTGTTTGTCATATATTAATTGCCAGATATGATCCAGTATTATATTATTTTGACCCTATTACAGATATATTTGGTATTTTTATACGAATATTGGAAGATGCTTTTAATTTTTATTCGTTATCAGTTGATAAAGAATTACCTTTGATAAGTCAAGAGATTTTGCAAAAATCGTTTCGTACACTCTTAAGAAACAATTTTAATCGGAATTCTCCCTAAAAAATATACTATTCAGCCGTATTTCAGTAAAATAAAGGCGGCCGTAATTTCGCCCTAGTTCGTCATTATATTTTACTGGTTGATAACCGAAATATCACTCCTTCACGTCAATATATCCGTTTTCAAAACAGTAAATGTCTGGTAACATTTATGCCAGGATGTTCTCAGTTTTTTATGCAAATGTTTAGCAGTGTATATACAGAAATTTTAATGAATAGATATTTTTTTGTAACGATCAGAGCTAGACCAGAATCCAGTCGTGTGTTTATATTGATAAGTATTTTCCTAAGTTCACTGATCACTGTTTATGCATAATATTAATTAGTGTATAAAAAGAGCCTTTTCCTTGTATAATTATATTGCAATCATAAAGGTAAAACGAATTGGGTTGAGGATATCATAAGTGCTTATTGCTGTAATTTCTTTCCGATATGAAGTATTATTTTTAAATGGTTTATCTTCAGCATTTTTATGTTTAGATTAAGGAATCAACATTTAACAGCAAATCATCACTGATATTTTTTAATTTCCGTCCGTTGTATTTTGCTAGTCGAAACGTTTAAGCGGAAATTCGGCTGAAAACATTAATCAGAAATGCCGTATTTTATCATTGTAATATAATGTAAAAGCTGACTATTTACTTTGCAAACTTGTCATTCGATTTTTCTCCGAGTTTTAAGAGACTGAACGAGTTTAGTTTTACTTTATTTCAATTTTCCTTCTTCGCACAAATGAATAGGCATCCAGATCTGGTGGCAAATAGCGAACGAGAAGGATTTCCAACACCTTTCCAGTTTATTGCTCGAAAAGTTATGAAGGAATTTCTGCACAAAGCCAATAAAAGGTTTTTGAAGTGGCCCCACTTTAACTGTAATGTCAAGACTCTTTCAGATCATTATCGGTGTTTGCTTTTTCACTCAAAGTCCAGCGAGGAAGTCCCCTTCCGGTCCATTTAGGCCGTTATGCTTGTTCGGTTGAGTACACACATTTTTGACTAAAAAACATTGCAGATTGCTTATTTGCCACATGAGGATGTTCTTTTGTAAACCCTAATGTATTGTTCATATACAAGTGGTGCATATCTCTCTCTCTCTCTCTCTCTCTCTCTCTCTCTCTCTCTCAGTATGCATATATATATATATATATATATACACATGCATATATACATATATATATATATACAATCATAAACAAATTGGCAAAAGGATTAATCCTGAGTTCTCATTTTTTTTTATCATGTTTAAACCCTATAATTTCGCCTTATGTTGTTGTTCCAAATGCAGAGTTGAATTTGGTATTAAAACCATATATGGGTCAACATTTGAAAATGTGTTCATGGGTGATGGTAACCAAGTATATATATATATATATATATATATATATACGTGTCCCTTTACAAAATAGTATATATAGAATCTATCCGGCGTGACATAGTTTCAAGTTTGACATTTCATTCCATTTTATATGTACAGTAGTTTTTATTAAACATTTTATTCGGCAGCAATTAGTATAAAACCTTCCTTCTTTCGCCATTATACTCCAAAATCATCAAGTCAACTGGAGAATACTTTAAAAGGAATCTTTCGTGATCGCTTGTAGTGTTGTAAAATATTTCATAAATCATTCATAGTTAAGAGATAGGCTTATCTACCGGCAATGGTATGGGGCTCTTAGATGTAAAAAAAAAAAAAAAAAAAAAAATATATTTTCTGATGTTTGTAATATATCTGGTTTAGGATGTGTTTTAATAGAGTTTGTTGTATCACTTAAAACCCCACCCGTTTTTTTATGTGCTGAACTATATTTTTTTTTCTTTTATGTTGGTTTCTTTGTTCCTCCCGACTATTCAGTATTATACAATGCTGGCATTTGTGGCGTTTATTTTTTTTTTTTTTTTTTTTTTTTACAGCTTTCTTGCAATTTCCTCCATTCGTTGTTTTAGCTCGGCAACTTCCTTCGTCTTTGAAAAGAAGCCATCTCGAGGTACAAAATCTCACTAAAGTCTTTTTTTTTTTTTTTTTTCCACTAGGTAGCGATTTCGAACTCTTTCTTTGCCTGGTTACGAGAATGAGGTTTAAATCTATCAATAATCACGGATGACTCTGCTTCTCAAATATCCTTTCGAACTAAAAGTCATTTCGATTTCTCCTTCCTCCTTCTCCTTCTAGGCACGAAACTCATTACCTCTAGCAGTTTTACTGAGCTCCGTGACCTTTTCTTCTCTTTTAAAGTTTTTCTTGCTGTCCCATTTGGGATTTAATTATCTTTCATCTGATCATGGATCTTTCTCGATAAATTTTGTAATCTCTTAGGGTCAGTTTTGCTATCACCTTATCACTGTTATCAGTGGTTCAGAATGTTATTTTTAGAGGTACAATATACATATATTAGAATAACTTGAATTGTATTATAGTCACAGCTTCATTAAAGGGATTGTTATTGAAATAGTCACTTGAAATTAGTATAATCATATGGAATTAAAAAGAAAAAGAAAAAAATTGAATTACCAGGGTGAAAATTTAAATATAGTCACGTTAATTCCTTTCTCTCTCTCTCTCTCTCTCTCTCTCTCTCTCTCTCTCTCTCTCTCTCTCTCTCTCTCTCTCTCTCTCTCTCTCTCTCTCTCTCTTTGTAATCACTTTAATGATACTTTTTTCTCGTTTTATAAAATTCTTTTACAAATAACTCTGAGTTTTTCCAACTTTGGCTGACAAGATCCACTGTCTGCCTCCCCAGTGATCCATTTAACGGTAATCCGTAGTATTATAAATGGCATGAATGTATTGTTCGCTGCTCCCTGTCTCTGTTGTTGTCGTAATAGAGGGTCATGCATTTTTTATTCTAAACTGCATTTCCCAGTATGAAATATGCACTAGGATCAAACTAACAGAAATATTATGTTTTTTTTTCGGATTAGTAAAGTCACGTGGCATTTTGCTTTATGCAAAATATATCAGTTAGAGGTGCGTAATGGATTTTTACTTGTTTTTAAGCCATGGGAGCGAAATCCCATGTTGGCGTTATTTTTGATGTTCTATTTTCGTCATTTTTTTCCTTTGCTTTTATTTCTTTTTTGTTCTCCCTCCAATACAAGCATTTCTTGAAGCTGAATGCAAAGTGGACCTTCCATTCGACCGACTGGGGATAACCGATGAAATTATGCCAAATATATGTTTGCTTTTTAATTTTTATTTCAGTTTTACTCACTGAAAATTGTATCTAATTTTTGCAATAATATTTCGTAGTCAGGGCCTTATCTTTTCCCTATTGAACATACTCATACCTGTCTTGGAGAAAAGCTAGAGTTAAATCACTTGTAATCTAATGTAATGATATTTATAGATCCTCAGTAGATGATGAATGTATGATGAGTTCTCAGAGATAGAATACTGTTCCTGCAGCTTATAAGCATTTTCATGGCTCACCAGGCCAATCCAGGACTTGCATACTTGGCACATGTTGGACATGCCAGGAGAGGATTTAGGGACCGCAGGGACCTCTTATCTTCCGTGTCGCTGCTGCCTTATTGAAATTATGTGTGCTGCTTGACTCTGCTTAAGGGCAGTGACCTCGTTGCTAACATTAGTAAACCAGAGAATACAGTCTTTAGCAATAGTTTCAAGGTTAGTTGGTGAAGTTCTGGATTTTTTTGAAGGTTGTAGTAGTGAGGTCTTTATCTTTTCTGTGGCAGTTTTATCAGTTGTGAGGGTGTTTTTTTTTTTTTTCTTTTAAGCCGTTCTTGGGCAAGGGGATCAAGCTATTGCAGTTGGCGTTTGGGTAGCATGGGTTCTCTGGTGAATCATTCGCAGAGCTAGGCAAGTCAAAACTGTTACAAACATTTTATTTTCGAAGTGCTGGCTTGAAACTTCATTAGAAAGCATTTATATCAACAAAATAGTTGATTCAAGATACAAATTAGTGTGGGTTATAATGATGCTGTTGTACCTCTTATAGGAAATGAATGAATTATTCGCACGAAAGCATTGGTGGTGGTCAGAATCCTAGCCATAGTTAACGTAATATATTCGAGAATGATTCTGTTCTATTATCTTCCATAAACCGCCCCATTCAACCAAATACAGTTGGGCCCACACATCGAAATTTTGAAAAGGCGTTTGGTTTGGCTAATTCCAATTTGAAAGGTTATTGCATTAGAGTCAAAATATCAATTGTTTTACTTCCACAAACTTATTTTGGGATTTAATTCATGAAATCTGGATGGCACGGACCGTAGATTTCATATATCTGTTGAATGCTGTAGCCCTGTGGTAAGTTACTGGAACCTGTTTCCTTAGTCTGAGTTGAATCAGCGGCCAACTAGAATCTATTATCTTAAAGTTAATTCTCCCTTGGATCTCTGATCCCGAAGCAGAGAGCTTTCGATAGATATTTAAGTATCTATTTATCTGCTCATTAATTCTGAGGTACTTTGAGAACAGCCGCAACTTCTTATTTCCCTACAAGTGCGTTACAAATTATTTGTTTGTATTACTGTAAAATAAGTACTTCGTATACCCATCAAGAAAATTTCAGAAATACTGGAATCCTAGAAGGAGCAAATAATAATTAAGAAATATTTAGAAGGATTCGGACATTACTTAGCAAATGTACTTTTTGGTAAAAGTGTATATTTAGAAAAATAATCATAGAGGCTGACTACAGCTTTATTTCAAATTTCAAAACATCTGTAAGCATTCCAAGTTCGTTTCATATTCTCATTAATGTCAGTAATATTCTTTATTTTCGCTGCCTTTTTTTTCTTTCTTTTTAATTCCGTTTTATTGTATGCTTTAATACGTCGAGATTTACCTTGAAAACCACACACACTTATAATACTTTTCCATAGCAAAAACTCTCTCTCTCTCTCTCTCTCTCTCTCTCTCTCTCTCTCTCTCTCTCTCTCTCTCTCGTGCTGTACTAGAAGTCACCGCTGCAGACATAAATGAGGAATTGACATTATCATGAAGTCGTTATATAGTTTTATAAATGACTTCTTTTCAAAACTCTTTTCTAATGTTTCCTTGCATATCAATTTGAGAGACCATTCCATGTCGCTGCTGGGTTAATTTCTTGTAAAATGAGGATAATATCTGAACTAGAGGATTATTAATATTTTCTAAAGATCTCAAAGTTTTTTTTTTATTAAGTTTTTTTTTATTAAAACTTAAATATTTTTATTTGTGATTTCTCTCAGTATTTACATTATAACCTGTGCTTCTACAAATCATTATCCTGGAATAAAGAAATGTTCTCTCTCTCTCTCTCTCTCTCTCTCTCTCTCTCTCTCTCTCTCTCTCTCTCTCTCTCTCTCTCTCTCTTTGGCTTTTATCTGTTTTGGAATTGTCTCTGCAAAGGCCTCATGGGGGTCATTATGATAATGACTGCGGCAATCACATGTATACCTAGATTAGCTTGTTAAAGCCGTGCTGAATTTTGAGTGTAAAGTCATATTTTTTCCCTGTGAAAGGTTCAGGCTTCCAACTCGTCCTTGTCTAACTCTCTCTTAGATATACTGCTTTCCCTTACTAATGGCTCATTACTAGCTCTTTGAAAAGGATTTTTTTCTTAATTACGGTGACCTTACCAGAAAGCTTGAAGTTAGACTCGAATTAGCCATATGACTTTCAGAGTAATACCATTTTGAAGCCTATGCTGTTCATCTAACTTTACGTGTCTTTTAATTATTCACCGGAGGCTTTATATCATTCTGAATTTTTATTATTAATATATAATGATTTTGTAGAGTGACGTGTATGAAGACAATTTTGAGTAATATTCATTGGGTGAAAAAGGAGGAATTTTTTGTTTGCTATCAATTTTTAATTTTAATAAGATATGTCATTGTGAGCAAATTTTATATCTGATCTGTTGAAAACTTTAGTAATAGATAATTCCAAAATGGATGCTGTTACTCGAAAATATTTGCTCTGTTTTCTATCTCAGGGTTGAAGTTATAGATTGCCAAAAACTATATGGTCTTTATAAAGGTTTAAAGGCCGCTCATGAGTGGCAGAGGCAAGGAACAGTGACATTGCCCTAGCAAACAGTACAGTGCCTTAGAGACTGACCATTTATTATATGATCAGTGCCCATGCCCCCTCTCCACCCAAGCTAGGACCAGGGAGGGCCAGGCAATTGCTGCTGATGACTCGGCAGATAGACCTATAGGCTCTCTCAAACCCCCCATCCTTAGCTCACAAGGATGGTAAGATTGCAGACACTAAAGGAAATAACGAGTTTGAACGGGACTCAAACCCCTGTCTGGCAAACACCAGGCAGAGACGCTACCAGTCAGGCAACTATTTAAAAGTTATTTCTTTTAAATGACAAAAACAGGGTTTGAATCGTTTCGAAGGACCATTTAGAAGGCCTAGTAAGAGCTATATTTAACTCACGTCAACTTGTTATGCTGTTATGCCCTCATGTGTTACAAATATATAATAACTTACTTTTAATATCCAATATTTAGATGTTATTCTTCTAGTAAATAGTACTAGTTATTAATATTTTTATGTTTATTTCTGAGTGTTTTGGATGGACGAGACCTTCATAACTGAAAGACAAGTCTATTGAAACAATGTCAGTGCTCCCTTGCTGTAAAGGCATCGTTCAATTTCCGATATAAGTCGATAGTGATAATGGCAAAGGGAGCAATCGTTTCAGAAGACCCATCCGTTTACTCCATTAAGATATTAGTTTGGAGGAAATTATTTAATAGGGCTTGCCGTGGGATATAAAGCTTTCACAAGAGATAAATCTCCCCCTTTCTCTTTGATGGAAGGAAGCAAGATTGGTGTGATAGCCAAGAGAGATATTCGTCAAGAGACTAAAGAGCAAGAATTATACCAAGGACTGCGATAGTGATGATAATGATGATGAAAATAATGATGAGTTATAATTTTTCATAAATATCGGCATTGCTGTGGATTAAATCTGTCCCCATGATGCATGTAGCAAGATGAACATACGTAACATTTGCTGGTTTAGGAATAAAACGTAATACTAAAGTACTATAGACATATAATAGCGATTACCGTTCTCAACGAGCTTTCAAAGGCCAAGGTTACGACCATCCAAATCTCCTGGGAGAAATCTAATCTACGTGACAGCGTTTAAAGCGTATTCGTCACGGGAAATTAAAACCGCTAACCTGCGCAAATACACTCCCCAACATTAGCCAGCTTTTGCGCATGTGAGCATTCATAAACATGCTTATGCTCACTTGCTTTTTTTCTTGATTTAGACTAAATAATTGGATTTATATAATTGCGTGACAACAACTATGACATATGTTTTGATAAGACATATTAATTTGTACTGAAAGACCGAATTCTTAAAGTGAATTCATTGCACAGAGATATGTAGATTTTTTTCAGCAACTGGAGTTTTTTTTATATTATTGAGGTAATTTTACATTATGACATATCGTTTTAAAAGAAAATAAATTCACCAAGTATTACTTTTTAACCAAACAGCTGCTTCTTCTCCTTGAACTCTGTTAGATAAATTCAGAAGCAAACTAAAATTTTGCCTGATTATGTATTTTGGGCAAAAAATGTATTACTTAATTATTGATATCAATATATTAATTTTCCTTAGCTCAGAACTAAAACGCTTATGTGTGTAGAACGTATGTTGTTTCCCTCACATCTTTGAACCCTTAATTATCTGATAAAGCATTTTCCCTGTGCAGTATCTCAATATTGACCCTTTCTATATATATAGAGGATTATTTCGCCGTTATTGGCTGATTGTATTACTGCATAATGCATCGTATTTCAAAGGAAAGGGATGTATTCTGATATTATTTTTATAAGTTTAGGTATGGTTCCTTTTTCCTTCAATCTTTTGTTAATAGAACTTTTCTTTGTGGAGTGGCTCAAAGTTTTTGGGTTTAGATGTATTGTTCTTTTCGGTACCAGGTTAATGATTTTTGTCACATATGCTCGGTAATTATATTTCTTCTTCTTCTTCTTCTTCTTCTTCTTCTTCTTCTTCTTCTTCTTCTTCTTCTTCTTCTTCTTCTTCTTATTATTATTATTATTAATTCTGCTGTTATGTTTGCATTCTCATTCACAATTTCTGCAACTAAGGCCGGCCACACACGTGCAGTTAAAACTGTCAGTTTGGACTGTTCAGTTATAACTGACAGTTTTAACTGTCAACTGACAAGTACACAGACGTACAGTTGAATCGCTCAGTTTAACCATGGATTCCGAGGAGCACGATCTAGCAGCGTTCGGGGTATTAGTTGTAATGGTACTAAAAAATAGGCTCAATTTCTTGTAATTTAACACATAATTTGGCATATGCCGCATCTTTCTTAGATCGGTCGTGATAGTCTGCACATTTAACCTTCCACAGACAAGGTTCATCTTTATAAATTTGTATGAAGTCTGCAATAGTTTGATTTTCCTTCCTAGACTCAATTACTATTTTGATCTTTTCTGGTGATCACTGAAAGAAGAGAAACATGCTCTATTAGATCTGAAGGTCAACTGAGGACTGCGCAGTTAAACGCCACACACGCTTAGTTCTCAGTCAAACAGCCACAGTTGACAGTTAAAACTTTTAACTTTTCTATTTCCTTCAGTCGAACTGCGCAGTTCTGTTGAACTGAGACTGATGGTCCCACAAACGTCAGTTACAACTGTCAGTCATAACTGAACAGTCCAAACTGACAGTTTTAACTGCACGTGTGTGGCCGGCCTAACATTTTTCATTTTGTACGCATGTGCTTTAAAGGAACTTTGTTGATTTTTCACTTTGTGTAGAAACTCGTGTCACTCATGGAAAATAAATTGTGTGCTATAATCATTACTGTACACTACTCATTTGAAAAGACATATACTTTAGCTTTGTCTATCAGCCATAAGCGGTGCGCGATGCGTTCGATGACGGCTAATTTGTCGTCATCAGTTCCTTAATGATTCGTTTATAGAGAATTCACAAAGCCTAGAATTCATAAAGTTATTTATTCAAGGAATTCTTTGTGATTAAGTTTATGGAGGATTCTTGATGGAATGAATTTCATTGAATATTTTCTTAAAACAAGATATGGTAGTCATTATACGCTAAAATTTCATTATTCCACTTTGTTTTATCCCATTGGAAGTACATAACGAGGTATTTAACAAAAGGTTCTATTTTTTATTTAGATTTTAAATATTGAAAACAATATAAGATAGCTAGTAATTAATTGGTTTAAAATATCATCTTTAGTATGGCCTGATTACTTCTTTGCTACCATTTTGTCCCTTTGCGCCAGTCATTTGCTCTAGTTTTGAGACCACGCCCTCCGAAGTGGTAAAAATTATGACTGATATACTGAGAATGTTAAATACACCAAACATTTGTGTAGGGACCCATACCACTTAAAAATGTTTTAAGTAGAATTTATGGGTTTAGTTTCAGTATATATTATATATTTTGCTCTCATAACCACAAATATAACAACAGAAATAAACAGTAAAAATAATGATAGTGAATTTAATTATGTTGATCATAATAATATTACTCAAGACAAAAAAGCGGGTGCTGCCTAAATGTACCATGTATGCCGCTCTTTAGATATGTAATAGTGTCTGCTCAGTTCCATTGTTATATATATATATATATATATATATATATATATATATATATATATATATATATATATATATATATATATAATATATATATATAATATATATATATATATATATATATATATATATATATATATATATATATATATATATATATATATATATATATATATATATATATATAATGTATGTATATTTACTTTTCCGCCATCTATTTTGGTCTTTTCAAAATAAAATTCTCCAGCCTCTTCACCAATATATTACTACATTTAACAATACAAAACTCAGGTAAACCCCTAAGAAATGTTTAAATGTATCGTAGTTGTCTGATCAAAGTGCTTTAGATAAGAGGAAATTGTATAGTGAGGCACAAATTTTAAACATCTCTTATCCGTTGCTCCAGTAGTCTGCCTAATATTTAGTTTACTTTCTCAAACATTAGAATACGATTAAAATAATCACACGGTTATACTGGATCATTCGAATTAGCCTTTATATTACCGAAAGTAGGGAGGTAATTGGTAACAGTATCAACTAGAGGGGTACTAAGTAGAGCACAGGCCTCCTCCGCGACAGCTTATTTCTCGACCTTTTTTTTCGACCTTGACCTTGACCTTTGAC
>NC_090754.1:43751196-43768696 GCF_036898095.1 Palaemon carinicauda | reverse complement strand
ATCAGCATTGTTTTGTTAAAAATTATCCAGAATATTTTTCTTCCTGGAGAGAGAGAGAGAGAGAGAGAGAGAGAGAGAGAGAGAGAGAGAGAGAGAGAGAGAGAGAGAGAGAGAGAGAGAGAGAGAGAGAGACGGAGGGGAGGTGTATATCCAATTCGTGGAATAAGAAGTAAAAAAATATGCTAATGTTTTTCGGGGTTCCTGTAAATAAGACAAAAACTTTGCTGTAAGTTTTTAGTTACTGAGAAGGCCGAAGTTCTACTTCTGACCCCTCAAGGCCCTTTGTTTTTGCCTTTTGTTGTATTTTTTTTTTTAATAGCAGCTACCATGCTACGATGGAAAGTGGTGTTTAACTTTTGCTTTTGTACTCTCGGTTTCTTTATTCAGTTTCTCTTCTTTTTTGGGGGTGTTCACATTTCTTCCAGGAATTAAACTTGATCAAAAGCCTTTCCTTGCAAATATTTTATTTCAATTCATATCCTAAGATTAATGCTCCTTATCTATAAAATTAAGTGGGCCATTCTTTTTCCTAATCCCATTCTCTCTCTCTCTCTCTCTCTCTCTCTCTCTCTCTCTCTCTCTCTCTCTCTCTCTCTCTCTCTCTCTCTCATTCTTCTTCTTCTTCCTCTGTTGCCGTCTTTCCCTTGTTCCTCCTTGAAATCATTCAGCCTCCCGAGTTATCTATTTTCCTACTCTGAACCTTCCTCGCTGTCTGTCATGTAGCTCTTTTTCCCCGCACCTCATTTGTTTACTGCTGATGGACAGACGTGTATTGCGTTATGCTTCGCATTTTCCAGCTCGAGGCTGAAGTATTGGCCAAAGTATTTCTTTCCCTTTGTTACTCTATGAACACAACGTTCACATACGCATAATTTACTCATAGTTGTGTCGGGGTATATTCTTGGAGTAACAGATTATATATGTATGTATGTATATATATATATATATATATATATATATATATATGTATGTATGTATATATATTTGTATATATATATATACACACACATATATATATATAGGCTATACATACATATATATAATCTATATATATATTTATATATATATATATGTATATGTGTAAATATACGTATGTATGTATATATATACATATATGTGTATATATATATATATATATATATATATATATATATATATATATATATATATATATATATATATATATACGTATAAATATGCATTGTTGTGTTTGTATGAATACATATATTTATTTGCTATATGTTTCTGTATGGATAACGGCTATACGAGATGATTTAGCGATTTTAGCATATGCACTTATTCATGAATTTATATATTTAATAGTTTGGGGAAGAATGTGATGGCCATTGTAAGAACGTGGAATGATTAACGATGTTAATATAAGCACCTTCTTAAGGAATGGTAGCAATGCGTCTTGAATATGCATGATTTTATTTGTGACTTGGAAGTTGGGGAGGTTGGGCGTTCCTTATTTTCAAGATGGACAAGAAATAAAAAGAACAGAACAAAGTTATTTTCTTCTGAATTCATATTTCCATTTTTTAATACTGATTTAAAACTTTTTTTTCGGATGACTCTATGGTCTTGGGTATCATCGGGTTATTTTTTTTTCTTTTATTTTTTGATAAATCACAAATATATAATTAAAGATACTTGGGCTCTTAAGGGTAGATAAGATGAAATAGATACTTATATTCTCTGAAATGCATTTTAGTTTATTATAAACTTAAGTTTTATATTCCATTTCTAATATTATTTTCCCATTATCGTAATAAAATTCAAAACCACCCAATTTCCCCCTCTTTTCCCTTGCTTCATATACAAGAGATTATTATTGTTCATGATTTGAACTCTTAACATAAACATAAATTTTCTATCAAAGATAAAAGGTAAAATAGACTGAACATTATTACTATATCAGAAGCCTCTAACTGAACGTTGTGCAATTAAGTTATGGTGTGTTCTCTCATGTTCATCAAATAGATTGCGTAGGTTTTTCAATATATATATATATATATATATATATATATATATATATATATATATATATATATATATATATATATATATATATATATATTTTATCCAGGTCATCTGTAAATTATTGAAATTTAAATCGATAAAAATTTACAGCTTGTATTATAAACTTATTTTTCTATTCAGGTGAGAACGATTTGTTTATACATTGTTGTTGAGCATCCTTTGAATACTTGCTAAAATCGTAAATGTAATAACATCTTCCGGTGCCATCCTATCTGAGGTGGTGAAGACATATTGAGAACAAATGTATATGCTATGACTGGGTTTTTAAAATCTTTGCGTACCTTTTATTTTTATACTTTGTAATGTTGATTAGTCACCTGTACTACTGAAATAGATTGCCAGACTCGGATTCATTACCTTTCCAATATATATGAGCGACAATTGCCCTAAATCTCTCGAGATTTTTTTTTTTAGTGAGTCAACCCATATTCATGGTTAAATTTGAAATACTTATTCTTGTTTGATATTACGTAAGTGATGAATTAGGATGAAATATTCTTATTTTTAGTACAGTAATCTGGTCATATTTTGCTAAAAAATGTCATCTCCTGGGAACTGATTGTTATTTTGTTGTGCAAAAAAAGAATTAAACTCTTAATTTCTGAAATGTAAAGCCATTTACTGTACCATCTAACCAAAATATATAATCCTTTAATATTAATATGATAGATTGTATGAAAGGTACATTCATATGATTTTTTTTTCTTTTTTCACTGACTGGGTGTATTCCTTTCTAAAGAATCACTTCGAGTGTTATGTGTAACCAAAAATATCACAATCTTTTATCATAGGCGATATACACATACACTCTATTCCTTCTTTTTCTTAGGAAGTTCCTCTATAGGATAACAAAAAGGCCAAGAAGGCTTATCAGGGATGTCTCGCTAGAATTTCGGGATACAACATAAACGGAAGAAAAATTGGCCCATTCACGGGATGGCCGTTGAAGGCGGAGAAGGGACGGGATAGCGGTGGTTATTGATAAAGGTCCACTCATGCGATCGTCTGGTAATGATTAAACTTTGTGGTTAATCTCTTGAGACGTTAATGAAAGTTTAGAGGATGATTAAATCGCGTGATTAATCTGTTTTGACGCAAGTCCCTCTCGCTCATATTAGTCATTCAAGGGGCAATGATCATCCCCCCTTTAAGCATTTTGCATGATGCGCGTGATTAATACGATTCCACGGCAAGAATTCCACTCTCCGAGGAAAGCGTTTCTTTAGGCCGAGTGATTAACATTCCAATTTGCTCTGATAAATGGTTTGTGTTGACTAAGAACGAGCGTTGCCATTTAGTGGGATATTGCAATGTTTTTATCCGTTGGTCTTAATGAAGAGAACGTTATTTATGTACTGATGGGGATGTTAAAGAAAATAATGTTACTTAAGGAGTTTTGTATGATAACAGTAAACATAGTGCTTCATTTCTCATTTGTTGATAACGAACTCTTGTGCCACCAAAGTCATTGTATTTGCAGAGACATGTGGTTAAAAATTGGTCCTGCTTGAATTACTTGTTGTTTCTCTATCTTTGTGGGTTTAATTTTGTCTGAACGTGAATATTCTATTGTTGAGGCTTTCATAATTAGTTTAGAAAAAAATTCGATTGCCGTCTGTCAAATTTGGTTATCAAATTCTAATTTATTTAATCCTGTATATATACATGCCCACTTACACCATATTTGTAATGTGGAATATATGAGGTAACAGTTGAACCAGCTTTCCTTTCTGGAAGAGAAGCGTGGATGTTGAATGCACACAAGAGTGAAAACGTTGAAAGCGTTCAAGGGAATCATTTGCGTATATATGCTGAATGGAAGGAATTGACAAGTTGAGATGTGGTGATTAATATTTAGGTTATGGATGTATCAGAGTATTTTGAGGTAGTTCAGGCATGTGGAACGGAAGACAGAAGACAGGCTTGAGGAAAGTTTATATAATGTAGAAGTGCTTGGACGAAAAAGAAGGGGACTGGCCAGAAATGGCTGGTCGACGTGTTAGAAAGGAGTGGTATCTGATATCCACAAATGGTCGCAAAATTGGAAAATGTGTAGTAACTGTTCTGTCTTAAGAAGCTGTCTAAGTGTTTGAAGGGACTAAAGTTTTGGAGTCCACTACTAGTTTCAGGGGTTAATGGGTGGATGGCTGAGGCAGTGGTAATGAAGCCACCTCTTGTTAAGCTTGAATATGATATATATATATATATATATATATATATATATATATATATATATATATATATATATATATATATGTGTGTGTGTGTGTGTGTGTGTGTGTGTGTGTGTGTGTGTGTGTGTGTGTGTGTGTGTGTGTGTAGCTGATTAGTGGTACTAGAATTGTTCGATGCATTTTACTTCCATTTCTTTTTCTTCCTCAGACTTACATTCAAATGCGTCTTTTATTAACCTGATGAATTGCTCTAATAAATCAATTGATGAAACACAAGTGATATTAAGTTTCAATCCCTTACATCTTATTTTAACCATTCAGTTGTTACTTTTTTCTTTTATTGAAAATCAAGCTACTTGTTTCAGAGAATTGTAATATCTATTTCCCATATGGAATTATTCTTTTATTAGAAACTAGAAACCAGATCGAAGTGAATAGAAATTTTATACTTTTTACTTTTACTTTACCCTTCAAATCGCCTTGAGTTTTTCTGCCGTATCTGTTCTCGTTTTTATCCAAACTCGTCGTTTGCACTATCCCCTTGTTTTTCTGTTCCCTAAATCACCTTCCAATATATTTTTTTTTCCTTCTGGACCCCTTTTCTTATCGTTTGTTTGTATATTTTGTGTTTGCCAATCGCTACATGAATTTCTGTGTGCGAGCGTGAAGATAGCGCTTCCTGTTTGGTGGGGAAGAGGGATGCAAGGAAAGAGGGTGAGGGCTGCCTGTCAGATTGTAAAAAAAGAAAAAAAAGAAAAAATTGGAACGCTGGTGAAATAGGAAAAAAAGATGCATCTATTTTGCATGTGTGGATACGTATTTGGCGCCTGTTTGAAACCGTATTATGTTATTTGGGTGTCCTCAATATCTTCTTTTTCTAATTATAGTCATTGGAGTTTTGACACTTGATAGCTAAGCTGTCAAAAGTTTTCAAAACTTTGTCATGATTAATAGTTTGCTATGGTCTTTTGGCTGTGAATTCACTTCTCGTGCTGTACACTTACTCATTTTCCTTTTATATCATAATTTCCTTTTAAAAGTGATGTGAACTTTAATAAAAAATGGCATGCTCTTTCTGAGGTTTCCCTTGCCTCTTTATCTCGGTGATTTACCTCATCATGTGTTCTGCTTACCTCTTTAGCGTACAGTATACTCCTGCACACCAATGTGGATTCAGTTCTAAAATTACATTCATCCCCCCATCCTCTAATTTACGTTTAACTTTCATCTTATCCTATTAACCTGCAAACAACATAGATTCCATATTCTATGTGGAACCTCTTCTGTTTTTCTAATAGCTTATACATATGTATTTTGATAGCTATAGTGACTTTCTAACTTCTCGGTTACCTATCACTTTTTTGGATTCGCCTATCACTACAGCCTTGAAATTAGATGAGAAAAAATTAAGAGGCGGTTCTTTCTTTAGTGTGATTCGAACTTACTCGTGTGAAGTTGCAGCTAGTAAATAGTGAGAAATTATGCCTTTAAAATGTAACTTAGTGAAAACGGCAACTTTAACCATTGGAATAATAATGAATAACCCTTAGAACCCCAAACTGCTAATGTGATGGCAATGGCTAGGGTGGATCTTTTTTTAACCTCCATTAAGAAAGTATTTAAAGTTTCGTTTTATCGGAAGTAAGGCTATAATAGTATTGCATTTTACCATTTATCTCTTGTTAAATTTAATGTTACTTTATTCTTAATATGTATTTATTCTTTAGTTCATTAAATAACTCCAAGACTACTGCCAATAGTCTGATATTGTTATCAAATGTTATTAAATGCAACTTCATGCAGATGGCCATCAGTTTAGGTCAATGCGATTTCAACGGAACTTAACTTTCCATCTAGATATAAATGGATGATTTGGAAGTATTCCCGCAAAGGGTTCATAATTGATTTTTCTGTTAAAAACTAAAAAGACAGGGGTCAGTGTCCACTGAAACCATGTCATATACTAGGAAACTACTGTATATATATATATATATATATATATATATATATATATATATATATATATATATATATATATATATATATATATATATGATTTGTGGCAGAGAGTGTGAATAAAAGCTATTGGGAGAAATTGAATATGTACTCTATGGTTTTCGTAAAACGTGAAAGAATAAAGATCGGTAATTTGAATACAAGGGAAGGTGGTAGATAAAAAGTTTGCATTACTGACAGCTATAGAATTCTTCTGGTAAATGCCAATGGAAAAAAGTCTTCTGGAAATATACTAGGAAAAATATTCAGTTGGATGGAGAGAGGGGATATACATCTGATCCCACAGATTGTCGCCTGTATATATCTCCACCGCTGATGTACAGCTTTGGTAACCATTTGCCACTTTTGTATTATATTATATGTGTATATATGTATGTATGTGTATATATATATATATATATATATATATATATATATATATATGTGTGTGTGTGTGTGTGTGTGTGTGTGTGTGTGTGTGTGTGTATGTATGCATATTAGCTATAGCCCTGTATGGATGAAAAATATATGTTGAAATAAAAATGCCTTTAGTCTTTTATGATCATTAACGGTTGCAAATGTTCAGTGTTTCAACGGTTTAATGACCATTTGAAACCGTAATTCACAGGGTAAATGACACAGGATTTTGTATGCTAAAACGGCTTTTTTTTTTCTTTTTCTTTGGTAATCCGTTTATATTGAACGATAAAAAATTTTTGAAGGGTAATAATTGCGATTTTTTTTATGACATAAATTACGATATCTTACAATAACTAAACTCAAATCATATTGTCTCTAATTCCTGCGACTTAACTAGGTTTCATCTCCGTGTATTTCTACGTTAATGATTTTATCTGGTATGCTGATTAACAGAGTTTTTATTCTCACCAGAACCCCAGTTTCCTCTCATTCCCATGAATATGCGAGTGATATCGATTTCGGGATGGCGACACGTGCTTATGAAAATGAGATATCCTTGAGAATTTTCACTTATCAGCAAAAGAGGCAGCCTCGTTTTCCTGTATATTTCGTACATTTCTGTCATTATTAGATATACTTTAGTACTCCTAGAGAAATCGTGTTTTTTTTTTTTTATGAAATTCACATTTACAGTCTTACAATTTATTAACATATATACATCATCGTATATATCACATGCATATTTTTATTATTTTATATATACTGTATTTTCTATTGCAATTTTTACTGTTTATATAAATATGTTTTTAAATGAGAAATATATCTAGTCGTGCATACTGTTTAATAGAAGTTTTAAATCCTATTTTATTTACATTACTCATATTTATCATTCTACTTTTAATATAAAGTAATTGCATTTTAAGCAATATGAAGTTCAGGCAATCTTTTTGCTACTAACCCTTACCTTTATATTATAGAATAATTGAATATCATTTAACGATTTCTTATAATTTTGTTAGAATTAGTAATGTACTACTATGCATTTCAGACCCCGTGTTATACTATTTTTCGCAAATATCTTCTATACAAACAAGGGGATCAATGTGACATTTTGGCACAGCTTCTTTGACACAGTCTGCTAATTTATGACACTACACTGCGATGCCAAGTGTGATTCATTAATGAGCTTACTCTTGGCTTTCAAGCATAAGTTGGCGAGAGCCGAGTAGGCATTCGGACAATGGATCTTCGTGACGTAGGTGTGACGCGTATAACAAGTACTCTCTCTCTCTCTCTCTCTCTCTCTCTCTCTCTCTCTCTCTCTCTCTCTCTCTCATGGATACAATTCCCACGTTTATCCATATAAAAATAAGGCGCGCGTAATGAGTTTTTTTTCCCGTTAAATACTCATAACATACAGCCTGGAATCTTGACCAAGAGTAGGGTTGGAAGTGGGTGCTAGAGGAGTAGTGTGATCATTTCAAGATTTATTATTAATTATTATTATTATTATTATTATAAGCATTTACTTATAAATGCGTTATAAATAAGGGAAGTGGATGCTGTAAGTAAGGGAAGTGGATGCTTACTTAATAGTTTAATGTAGACCTTGACAGGTAGCGGATATCTATGATTTGACAAATGATGCAAATATGAGTATATAGCATACATTTTATTTCACTCTCCGTCACTTTCCAAATATAAGTCATCCTCATCATCACTGCTGAGGTTTATTATGACAGGATCCACGCTTTGTTGTATGTTGTCCGTGGACCAGTACTCTTCCTCAAAGCTAGTGGATCGTCTTACCGCTCCCGCCCACACCTCTGGGGTGACACACTGCCTTGCCTCGTTCAGCCTGGCCTGCAGGTCCACTCGGGTGAAACGGTGTAAAGTCGAGCGCACGTATCTTTTCATGTGGCCCAACCCTTGTTCAATGGCGTTAAGCTCTGGATGACCTGGTGGCAAGTGGACGACCTCGTGGCCCCACATACGAACGGTGTTATCGACGACGTATTGTGGTTGTGGCCGGTTTCTCTTGCATATAAGCAGGAGCTCAGGCCTTGTCCCGTGTGGTGGGAAGGGCAGCCTGTGTTGCACCAGCCAATCTTGGTGGCAGTGGTGGGGCAGCGACTCTCCACCGTCAGCTGGCTGTGATATGGTGCATTATCTAACACCAGTATTGACGGGTGAGGTAGCGATGGCAGGAGCTGTGATGTCCGCCAGCGAAGGAAGAGCTCCCTGTTCATCTCACCGTGGTAGTTACCGCTGGTTGTCTTGGTGGGGAAGCAGAGGAACGTATTTTCAACGAAACCTTCGACTGTTCCAGCAGCGACCACCACAAAGCAATCCCCTTCCCCGGGCGGCACTTGACGGCTGTATGTGTCGCTGGTGGCAGGCTGGGTGCTGTCCACCCATTCCTTGCTGTGGTGCATTCTGGTGGTAAACCACGTCTCGTCCACGTAAACCACTTGCAGATAATTCTCCCGTTGTTGTTTGAGTGTCCGGAGAGCACTAATCTGCCGGCACACGACGTCCAGGGACTCCTTCCTCACATACATCTTCCGCTGTGAGGTCTTAGAGCGGAATCCCATGTTATGGAGGAGTCGCCACACCGCCGTGTCTGAGGTTCCCTCCGGGATGATGCATGACATCTTCAGCTCCTTCATCAGGGAACCTATTGTTATAACTTCTTTAGCAGCGAACTTTGTGTGGACTTTGCTACGAATAGCAGCAATGGTGAAACTATCGAAGACGGGTGGTGTTGTGGGAGGCGTCGCAGCTGTTTGAGGTCTTGCAGTTGTTGTGGGAGGTGTCGCAGTCGTTGTAGGAAGTGTCGCAGTTGTGGGAGGTGTCACAGTTGGCGTTGGTGGTGGTGGTGTTGGGGCCTGAGGCTTGGTGCTGTGCTGTTGCTGCACCATCATCCTTACCGCCATTACGCTCATGCCCACTGCATCCGCATCCCTGTCTTACAGCCTGTTTGGCGATAAGTCAATATTGTAATATTATTCTCATGGCTTTATTGGTTAGTAAAAGAAATAACAGGGCTGCAAACAAAATTCGTCATTGTTCTTGACACCAATGTAGGGGTTACAATAATATAGCTATAGCGACACATACCTGTTCAAACTGATCCTTAGCTGGTTGTCTGATTTCTCCATGGTATACAGGGAAAAAGCAGCATGACAAAACCGTTCCTGCAGCCACGGGGGCAACGGCGTATCACATATGCCATGTTCTGCAGCCTTGGAGATACCGTCGTATACGTCTGAGTTTACTGGACTGCGTTCGTGAGCCCATCTCACAAAAAAAGAAATCTCGCTACTCGTCGAACCCCTCACCACCACCAAATTATATACCTACGTTTGGCATTATTCATGCTCGTTAGCTCATTATCAGCCTCCACAATACCCTCCCTCGCCTTTATTTTCACGTTGTGTCACTCAAATATAAGATGACATCTACACTACCGCATAATGCATATATATGTATATATATATATATATATATATTATATATATATATATATATATATATATATATATATATATATATATATATATATATATATATATATATATATATATATATATATATATATATATATACACACACACACACTTTATGAATGGAGCATGCACCAGTGGTAGGTTTCTATGTTAGAGAGAGAGAGTGAGTGTTTGTTATACGCGTCACACCTAAGTCACGGAGATCCATTGTCGAATGCCTACTCGGCTCTCGCCAACTTATGCTTGAAAGTCAAGAGTAAGCTCATTAATAAAACACACTTGGCATCGCAGTGTAGTGTCATAAATTAGCGGACTGTGTCAAAGCTGTGCCAAAATATCACACTGATCCTGTTGTTTGTATAGAAGATATTTGCGAAAAACAGTATAACATGGGATCTGAAATGCATAGTAATACCTTTTTGAGATTATTTGGTCATTCATTGAAAATTTTAACATTCGCATAATTTCCATTTATCATAAAGAACTCATTAGTGATTTATTATATTTTTTTTAGATTCATCAATGTACCGATACCTTTTTGAAACTATTTATTTTCCTATTTGAAAATTTCAGCATTGGCAGAATATTCCTTTATCATAAAGGAACTCTTTAATGATTTAGTGTATATTTTTTTTTAATTGTTAATGCACTAACACCTCTTTGAAATTTATTCTTTATTTGAAAATTTCAACATTGGCAGATTTTTCATTTATCATAAAGGAACTCTTTAACGATTTAGTGTATATATTTTTTAATTATTAATGCACTAACACCTTTTTGAAATTCATTTTCTATTTGAAAATATCAACATTGGCAGAATTTTCATTTATCATAAAGATTTTTCCATAACAATTTGTATAATATAGCGTTGCTGTTACGGTTTGGGTCTTTCGATTTTCCAAAAGAACGAAAAACATTCCGAGGGCTAGATTAATCCTCGAGCCAATTCTCGAATGTACCGCCCATGATAATAGTGCAACGCTTAAACGGAAATTCACCGAAATGATCGGAAGAGGAATTTAGCATGTAAACACACACACACAGTTATCACCGCTTCGCTGCCAAGTTTAAATCGTTCGGAAATATCTGCTTTTGTGCTATCCAGGTTTACTAGGTGTATTCGATTATGTTAGCAATAAACTATTCCTCTCTCTCTCTCTCTCTCTCTCTCTCTCTCTTACACATACACACACACACACATTGCTACTGTTTGTTTTTTATTCCTGGCATATTTTCTCAGTTAACAGCATCTAGTTACCTAGTTTTTTTCGCAACACGATTCAGCAAGGCAAGAGTGTTAACTTCTTCATCACTGAATTTTTCAACCTGAAAACTTTCTTTCGCATCTCGTATTCTCGTGCTGGGTGAATCAAAGCCTCTCATTTGTATTCTAATGCCGTCAGCTTCGAATAAGACTTGACAAAGGTTTTGCTTTGTATCTCTTGCGCCTCGGAGCTCACCCGTACCCTCCTCCCTACTCTTCCTTACAACTTACCCACGCTTTTCACAAAGTTTCCAACCAAACTCCTTGTAATCCTAATTAATTAATGACATTGCACAAGAAGATTAACGACCATGCATAAACACTCGTGATGATTATTCTGTTTTTCTTCTTCAGACCCTAAGATGACAGAGAGAGAGAGAGAGAGAGAGAGAGAATGTATTTTTTTTCTGATACCTTTGTTATTAGGAACAAAGTTTTCAAAGGGTGTATTATTTTAAAGGGCTCCTCTTTTTTAGTACTTCTTTTGAAGGTAATTTTCTTAATAATCAGCCACTCAGTAGCAAACATTTTATTTTAAATGACGTTGAGCACTTGGGGTTATAATCCCTGTCATCTTACGTCTTAATGCCAGACATTTTTCTTGTGTTACTCGTTAGAAATTTCCACGATAGGTACATTTTCTTCATTACCACTTTTGTTTAAGGGAGTTTCTCAAAAGTACCTTGGAGAGCCCTTGGCTCAGAGCTGGATTTAACTTTTTTGTTTGGAAGGGCAGTTTTACAAGGAACTGCTGCCATTGGTTTACAAATGTTGAAACAAGAATGGCTTAGAGTAATACAATGTTTATTTATTATAAATTAAGGACAAGGAAGCTTAAATGGAATAAATTTGGAAAGATATAAGTTTACAAATGTTATGCAATACTTGAGAGAGAGAGAGAGAGAGAGAGAGAGAGAGAGAGAGAGAGAGAGAGAGAGAGAGAGAGAGAGTAAATGCAGGGTCAAATGTAAATATGGCTTAGAGATATCCTAGGTAAATGGATTAATATGAAAAAAGACTAAACACAAGCCAGAAAAAAAAGAAAGAAAAAACAAATTGAGGAATCGAAAGTAAGTGTTGAAACCCTCAAGTAGCCGAAGATTATGACGACTTGGTTCTCCATCAGTTATGCTGTCCAGTCACTGTCGAACTTTTTAGAACCCAGCCCACGTATCTTTACTCTCAGGTTCTTTCCCAAAACTCCCTTAACGAAATTTCAGCCCTAGACATACGACATTTTGGGTAGTCTCCAGCTGATTTGACTCTTATCATACGGAGATATCGCTGAAGCTCTTTGCTGTTATTGAGTTCTTGGCATTTCTTATTATATCTGCTTAGATATTTCATTATAGGGTGTACTGCCATCTCTTTTTCTTTCCCAATTCTTCCTATGTTTGTTGTAACGAAATATTATGTACTATTAAGGCAGCTATTTTTTTTTATATTTATGTTATGAATAATGGCAGTGGTGGTGGTATTTTTCTTGCTAATTTTTTTTTAGATAATTTTTATTAAATGTTTGTAATGATCTTGAAGTTTAGTGCCATATTGATATTTAATTAATGAAATATGCCAATAGACTAGTTTTGATATCTTTGCCCGGTAAAGTACACTGTACATATTGCTACTGAAATCCAAGAGATTTTATTCTAAATAAATGGGAGTTCTCTAAATATAGTAGCTCATGGATATCTAAATTTGAATGTTCGATGGAGAATCTGATTACATGTCTTTGAATTAAAATCAGTGTAAGGCTCTAATTTTGATGCCAGTGTCGTTATAGATTGGAAAATAATTATAATGTTATTACAGATTCTCTAATATGAACAATTTTCTGATCTTAATCTTATTAATGACCAACTTACATGTAGGTATTCACTTTTTATATCACGCATTTCGGCAGGTGAATTATGTTGTGCAATGATAGAGCCTAATTGATCAGTTTTATAAACAGAAAATATTCAGCAAAGGGGATACTACTTGAGTAAGATGGCTATGTGCGAGCGAAAGTTAGGCTATAACTAAGAGGCGAGGTGAATGCAACTAAACTTTATTAAACAATCATTGAGTTTATATACTGGTTGCGAGCAAGAACGTGACAGAAATTCAAACCTCTTAGGCATAAGCTATAGCCTGATAACATAGGTTAGTCTATTAACAGTGCCAGGAAGAGCGAGTGATATGATAAAAAATCAAAACAGTTACAGTGTACTAGCATGTATGAAACACGTGCGATACAGATACCGCAATGGAGAGGAATCAGATAGGAAGGAACACCAAACGAAAAATAAGATAAGCGGTACCACTGCAAGTGCTGTTTAATTTTGCATGCGTATTTGCATTGTGCTATTAAAAAATGTAGGGATTACGTACTGAAAAACGCAGCTAGTTTTACGGTTGTATGGCATTATGGTCGTTGGATTTCCGTGGATGGACGTGTTTCCATCGCTCCCCTTCTGTGATTTTGTTAATGGGGAACCATTTGTGTTTTGAATTTGTTCTCTCTAATACGTTTCAGCTTTTGTTTTTCTTCGTGCAAAATCATGAATAGTTCTCTTTTAATGTTACCACATTGTTTATCGTTACACACACACACACACACACACACATATATATATATATATATATATGTATATATATACTGTATATATATATATATATATATATATATATATATATATATATATATATATATATATATATATATGTAATATTTAGTAACTATATTTATTTATATATAAGTGCATGTATAGTCTCATATAACATGTATCATTTGTAATATATAATTCCATGATAACATTCTTGTTTATATATTCTGTTGAACATATATTCAATTACATTACCGTTTTTTTTTCTAGGCACCCTTTTTATCATCTTCAGAATCGATCACTGACTTATATTTATTTCAAATGAGGAAGTATTATGATGGGCCTGACTCCTTAGCTTATATAATGTTAACGCTAAATTCTTACATTCCTCGATATTTTATTTTTTACTAATATTCCTAACCTGAACTAGAAGTCAGAAGTAATATTGCACCATCGAATGCTGTCATATGCACTGGGCTTTGTCGATATGCACATCCTTGTAGTGTTGTTTTTTTGTTATCCCGAACTTCATTTGCAATACAAATTCGTGACGTTTCCATCTGGGTGAAGGTTTTTGCAAGTGTTTGAAAGCAAACCATACATACGCACGCAACCACAAACATGTATATTTGCATGTATATATATATATATATATATATATATATATATATATATATATATATATATATGTGTGTGAGTATGTATGTATGTATTCATATGTATGTGTATATATATATATATATATATATATATATATATATATTATGTATACATACATACATATACAGTACGCACAATGCATTGTCCTGTTTTCTAAAATCTGACTAATCTGGAATCATCAAGAAAATGACAACTGTGGGATCCCCTTTCTCCTGTATAAATACGATTTCTTTGTGTATTCTTATTGTGATTCTGTCGATGTTATTAATAAGACGAAAGTACTAAAACCAATCAAATCTCTTCAGTTTTACTTGCGTGGTTATAATTTATACATACATTTATTCGTATGTATGTATGTATATATGTATTATAGCTACGGATGCAAAAGTGAAAAGACTTGATTGGAGTTAGTAATTTTGCTTTAATAGTGATATCTATGATAATAGATGTACAAGGATATCGTATTTATACAGTAGACTGGGATCCCTCAGCTGTTAGTTTTTTATGATTTCAGATAAGTGAGAATTTAGAAAAGACAGTAATACAGGATTAATGGAAAACAGATCAATTGTTAGATTTAAATTGTGACCTTGGGTACTCTATACAGTTAAGGAAAGATTCGACAACATTTCTTTGGGTAAAGTTATATTCTGAACAAGAAGTACTATATATTATATTATCTTTTCCAGAGCCATTGTTAATCAACATATTTTTGATGTACACCTATATTTAAACGTTATCCTTATATCGAGTATTTTTTTTTTTCCAAAAGAGGCATAACATCTAAAAAACATTTGTTAATCAACATATTTTTGATGTACACCTATATTTTAAACGTTATCCTTATATTGAGTTTTTTTTTTCTCCCAAAGAGGCATAACATCTAAAAAACATTCATGATATGGTAAGCTAAGTAAATTAATCATTGCTTAATTTTTCTCTAACTGGACGTTAAATATTTGCTTAACTCTATTCGTACAGTTTTCTGAAAACAAATATTTGGTATAGTAGATATTATTAGCAATTTCTTCAATATTTGGTAAATTTGCACTTAATATACCCTAAGGTACACAGAGGAAAAAAAAACATTTTATATTTTTAGAATAGCCTGAATAGATAGGTCTATATGATAATTTATTGGTTGGCTTACTATATATGAAATGTTGAGAATTATCTGTTGCCTATCAGCGATTTGTCGTTGGAATCTTGAAATCTCAATATAAACTGCTTTTTGTGGGTATCAACATGTTTCTATTTTACAATTGTAAATATATCTTACCATTGTTATAAATTGATAGTCATTATTTTTTCTTTTGATAATTGTTTCAAATTCTTAAGAAATTATGTTATTTTTGGGAAATTAATTTTAAGGTTTTGTTTAGTCTTACTATGCAAAACATTTTTTTAAAAGTTCTGTTTTATTCGTTCCTTTGATACTCTATATGAATTCTATAGTATTATCATTCTGGGTGGAGTATCTTAAACAAAACAGCTGTTACCATGTGCTTGAATTGTAAGTCAATTTAAATGCTCTTTCTATTCTCTTTGAAATTATCTGGTGTTTCCCTTTTGTATACACTTGTGTTAAGCTTTGTTTGCTCGGTCTTTTTATGGTTATAAGACTATTTTACTCCAATTATAATCATTTTCTTGTCCATCACTATCCTTGGCATCCTGACATAATCATCTGCAAATGTTACACCCTTCACCATCTCCTACCATTTTATAATCTCTTATACGCCATACAAAGTACCTCTTACCATTTTAAGCTTACATAGAAAACAGGATTACAGAAAGAAATAGTTTGCTTCCCAAATGTCTTTATATCTTTTTATCCTCGTTCTCCTTCCTTCATCTCTAACAGTTTCGAATCATTTGCATGTGGAGTGAAATCACCTCTCTTCCTTCTAATCTATACTTTATTTTTGTTAAAACTTACCCTCCTCTTCGCTCAGTTTACTTAGTTGAATGCCTTCTCGAAACACCCTGCGCATACAAAGAACGTGTTCCCACACTGTTTTCCTTCACATAAGACTCTCAGAAGTCCAAATGCTTTTCTTGTGCCGAAAGCCTTCCTAATGGCGAACGTCTTTTTCGTATTCCATTGCCTTTGTCCCCAACCCCTTTTGTCAAATTCTTGGTGAAAAGTATTTAAAGCATGAGATACCAAGTTGTTTTGAAGCCTCCTTGTCAGTATTGTTGTTGGAATTAAATTTTTCTTATTCTCGCTGTTCTGAATTTGCTCTCAATAATTTTAGGACTCATACTGTTTTTACTGTATTATGTTATTAATACTATTGGTTCCTATGCAATTTGCCGTAACTAGTTTTATTTCATTGATTATTTTTACATATACTATCAGTTAGTACAAATATATAATATGTGCTGTTGGCAAATGGTTAGCATTATGTGTGCAAGATAAAGCTCTTATAACTGTTGAATATTTTTCAAAAAGTTATGTAATATGATCACCTGTTGATTTGCATTAGGAAAAAAAAGATATACAGAATAGGTGTAAGTCAGTTAATGTATTCTACTTTGACTTTTAAGGCTGATTTCTATGTTATTTTGTATGTAAATGAAGACACATATGACAATTGTAACATTTATTATTCATTAATACATATTTTGAGCTCATTGAGTAGGAATAACCCTTTCTGATACCTTAATGTGGTGGAAGGGTTTGTGTATCGCCATGATCAGTATAGCTGTACTTGTCAGGGACACCCATACTATAGTCATTCGCTTTAGAGAGGCAGATTTACACCGACTCACAGGGGTGCTCTTTTAGCTCGGAAAAGTTTCCTGATCGCTGATATGTTGGACAAGATAATTCTAACCAATTAG
>NC_090754.1:43741196-43746196 GCF_036898095.1 Palaemon carinicauda | reverse complement strand
TACACACACACACACATATATATATATATATATATATATATATATATATATATATATATATATATATATATATATACATACATTATATATATATATATATATATACATATATATATGTATATATGTATACACGAAATATTTACATATAAATATAAATGTGTGTTTTATTTATATATAATGCACCTTTATATGCATGTGTAGGCTATACAGTATATACATTATATTATTCTTCAAAGTACCTATTAAATTACTATACTTCTTAAGATGGGGAAAATTTTGCATTTGATAAACGGGAATGATGATGATATCTATACCGTTGTAGATTTTATAAACGTTAATATTCGAGAACATTTATCAAATATAAGTATTCATAAGAATTTTGATTGATTGCTGTCACAAATCTGCAAAAGTCACCGCTAACAAAGACAACCACGACTCGTCAGAACAATGCAAAATGTGGTACAGCACTTTTATTTACAGAGGTTTGGAGATGTTTGTGTTCAGAATTATTGGGTACTAGGTAAACCAACCATGCAAACGTTTCTTATATTTAGACAATGGAGAAAAGAGTAAAAGAAATATGAGGGAGAAGAGGGGAACAAAAAGATGTCTGTCTGTATGCTGGACATATTTTTTTTTTTTTACGTTGTTTTTCTCTCCTGTGTTTACGCTCTAGATAACAATATTTCCTGTCCCTTTTCCCCCCATCCAGTAATCTAACATGCACTTCCTGTTCCTCCTCCCTTTATTTTCTTCTCTTACCTTCCAGAATCCCCCTTTTCTCCCTCATTCTCGTTCACGTCCCTCCTCTTTTGCTCTCCCCTTAGGCATTTGGAGTGAAGGGTGAGGAAAGTAGGTGGACACACTGAGAAGTGGAATTTCTATTGTGATGTGATGAGGGTGAGGTCGAGAGAGAGAGAGAGAGAGAGAGAGAGAGAGAGAGAGAGAGAGAGAGAGAGAGAGAGAGAGAAGGAAAAACAATAGGGTTTTTTCCTTCACCTCCGCTCCCTTTCCTCCATGGGGGTGAGATCAATTCAGGGTGATTGTCGACCCTTTAAGCTTTCTCTCTCTCTCTCTCTCTCTCTCTCTCTCTCTCTCTCTCTCTCTCTCTCTCTCTCTCTCTCTCTTATTTGGTTTTTCCTCTTCCCTCTATTTTTATTATGCTGTCAAGGATTAATTTCTTAAGTGCATACAAGCGCTCATGTCTGTTTGTGTGACACGTGTCAGAGTCGGGGCCTGGATATGAGGGCGGACGGGTGCAAGTTGAGACTAGGCAGGTTGGACAGGGAAATAAAGGAGTTTTATTCTCTTCATGATGAGAAAAAAAAACTTTTTTTTTTGTATATCCTTTACACATGCAAACACTACGCCTCACAGAGTGAGGATTTCAGGTTATACGCAAGATAGGAAGAAATGTCTCAATTGTGATTTTTTGTTTATCATGCACTCGTATTAAAGGGCAATGTTCAGGATGGCTGGGTGTACATGCTAATCGTACAGGTGACTAGCTCTGTATATGCCTGTTTATCCTCAAGAAGTAAATTGAATTTAGTAACTTTTTATTTTTATGAAATAATTTTGATAGCATGACCTATTTGAAAAACATTTGGACATATGTTTACGAATACTCTGCATTTATCGATTAAGAACTAGGAGATTTGATAATATTGATAATAGATATATATATATATATATATATATATATATATATATATATATATATATATATATATATATGTGTGTGTGTGTGTGTGTGCGTGTGTTTGTGTGAAAGATTTTTTCAATTGGCGAATATAAAATTTTTTTTTATTAATGCATTGAAGGGCTTCATCTATTAATGCAATTGTTTGTTTTAGATTGTAACTTTTTATATAAATGTCTTGTGTGTAAATACAGCCCATTTATCTATCTAGAAAGTTGATTTTAAATTCCCATAACGAACACCACCACTACCACCGCATATTATTTCCGAGATACGTTCCCTTCATCTCCCCTATGCCATAACCCTTTGTTTCTTTTATTACCAAGTGTCATGTCAGACGGCATCCCAGCAGTACTGACCGCAATAGTTCCTCGCCCCCTCTCCCATCTTCCTCTTTTCCTTGTGACATTATTCCCTCTCGTTTGATTGCAACTACCTTCGACCATGCCAACCAATTTCCATATGACACAGGCCTCCTCACGCCCACAATTTATACATCCATGGTCAACGACGATTTATTGGTCCATGTTCAACTACAATTTATACATCCGTGTTCCACCTCACCATTAACCTCCGCAGCCAGGTCTCATGCATCATGACTATTTAATTAACATCACCTCTGACCTTGGTTGTGAATGGAATGTTCGGTTATGAATTTACATTAGACTCGAGTGTAGGTGGCGCAGTAGCGTTCGTCCTGACCCACAATTCTTTTTTTTCTCTCCCTCTCTCTTTTTCGAGAACTGAATATGGAAAATGTAGATCTTAATAGTGTCCTGCTTCCCTGACGACCTGGAATTGTAGATCAAATGAAAGGGGGTTACGTACGGACAAAATATATCTGATTCTTAAAAGTAGATTGTTTTTCTCCGCCTATTTTACTATGTGTAACGTGGAGAAAATGGAAGCGTAAAGGACTCTGAATACATGGGGATTGCATACTTTATTAAATGTTCCATTGTTTCACAGTTATTTTGGTTGAAATAAATCGATGAAGTTTGGGGATTTAAGGCTTAAGCTATGTAAAAATCAATGTTTAGTTATTCCATTGTCACGATTAATTAGCTTGAGGGAATTTACTTGATTTATACAATCGGATAACAGTAATATTCATTATACAATGAATGACTTATTGTATTATCTTTGCTATTGGACGAAGGATGCTTAGTTTCGTTAGGTTATTTTTTTCATATCTATATTGGTGAAATGAATATGATCGTAAGTTTGGCAATTATTATTAATATCATTACTGTCGATGATGTTTTTGTAAGACATCTTCACATTACCATCGTAATTATATGTTTCTATTAAGGATAGTTAAGAAGATGCACCTGTTTTTACTTCACCTCAGGTGTTTCTTGATGAGGGCATGATAAAATCACGTTTTATTAATTGAAATAGCAAATTGCTATAAACCCTCATTATGGTTCTTTTCCTCTTTGGAATCATAATAATAATGATAGTTGATGTTTCCTCATCGTGGTACATCAACACATTGTAAAAGTAAGTAGTACCCATAAAGTGGATCGGAAGAGATTTTTAAAAAGTTATGTTTATTTGTATTTTTAGGACTGAGAAGTGGTGGTGTACAATAACGTTAATGCATAACTTGTAGTTTGAGCCACGACTTTCAATTTAGGCTCGGCAGGACTTACGTTATCATTCATCATTAAAGATCCCTTATAATCATTTGAAAATTTCTACAGAATATAATAGTTCGTGAATGTGAGCGCGGAGATGAAAAGCAGACTTGCATGCTGTATATACTGGCATTTTGTGTTGATCAAAACTATTTGTTTCTTTATGAAGAGGTAATTAAAATTTAAATAAAACAAAGGAGGCGTATAGACTTGGAAAGGACCGGAAAATAGAAATAATGTTACTAAGAGTTTTTAAAAAAGAAAAAAAAAAAGCTTAGAGGACGCTCAATACAGAAGTCATTATCGAGTCAAATAGTGCTTTTTACTTGTTATATTTTCCTAAGAATAGATTTGGCATCCTTTCCGCGCACGGACACACACACAAACACACATACATATATATATATATATGTATGTATATATATAAATATTATATATAAAGTTTCTGAGTGCGGATACCTTGACGCGGTGAAAGTGTTTGTGTATCGCTATCTTAAGCAAAGCTGTACTAGACAGGGCCATACATACTACATTGGTTTGCTTTGAGCGACCAGACAAGTGTCTCCCACCATCAACAATGAGCACTGGTCAGCGGAAAGATGAAAATTGGTCAAACCGCAGACATGAATAAAGACATGTCTGTAGCGTTTGTCCTGCAGCAGACTAGAAAGGGATGCATTTGTTATTGTTGTATATATATATATATATATATATATATATATATATATATATATATATATATGTATATATAATGAATAGACAATTTCTCAGCGGCGTCCAAAATTCGAAGATAGTTTCTCTCCAAATAGTTTTCTGGATCTAAATGTCAAAGAATTTCTTGTGAAAACTACGTATGTATACTAGAAGTTAACAATTAAACACACACCCACAAAAAAAAAAAAAAACCACTCATATACTCATTAACCTCTACAAATCATACGGTTCAGTCAGCTGCTCCAATTTTCTTATTATTTCCTCTCTTCATTTTTACATTATCTCCCTAAATTCTATGCATCAGGCTATCTTAAAGTTGATATTATATAAGCAAATAGGTATTCAATAAAATCAAATTGAAAATTTCTCCAGCTTAATTGGAAACGCAGCTTTCTTTTACAACATTTCTGGCCCTCTGTATTGTATACATATTCTTGTTAAAATGCCTTGCAAATACAGTCATTCATTGAAATGTATAATATTTTTGTGTTATCATATCATAGGCAAACATATTTTGAATTTTTCTCAAACTGGTATTCATATTAGATTTCATTTCCCTTCCTCTTCGATCATAAATCATCTCGTTTCTATTTGTTACTAGCCATCACTAGAACTTTTTTTTTTCTTTTTATCTTCCCCTCTTGTGCTCTTGAATATCTCATCATTCGTCTTCTTTCCATTCCTCCTACATATTCTTGGCTATTACCTTTCTCCCGCTTCCCTTATCAGCCTTTTTCTTTACCTACTTTCACTCCCTCTTCTACTTCTCTCCGGCGCTCTAATCCACTCTTAATCTAATGTCCCTTTATTCATATTTTTCCCCTTTCTCCCTTCCTGCTTTCCCCTACAGGCGAGGAATCTGTAATGGCTCCACAACTGAATTGCTCCAGATTCATGTAAACTATTACATTAAAGGTTAGTTTTGTTTGAATGCGTTCACATGA
>NC_090754.1:43716196-43738696 GCF_036898095.1 Palaemon carinicauda | reverse complement strand
CTCATCTTCCAAAATCACGTCACCACATTCATCCCACTGATTTTCCTACAGCTGATTTTGAAGTGGAAAAATCAAGATTCCGCCTTTTTGATTTGCATTAATTCAAGTCGTCTTCGATAGTCCAGGCAATTCGATTTTATTTGTAATTTGTTAAAGACGCACTGAATCCATGAATATTAATTTTAATAAAGAAAATTAGAAAAGCATGTGTTGGGTGGCCGATGTGGTCACGTCCCTGACAGGTGAACGACAGATTGGGGTTCGAGTCCTGCTCAAACACGATCGTTCCTCTGGTCGCTGGAACCTCACTATCCTTGTGATCTAAAGATGGATGATTTGGGGGAGCCTATAGTACTATCTTCTGAGTCATCTGCAGCCATTGCCTGGCCCTCCTTAGTCCTAGCTTGGGTGAAGATGGGGCTTGGGCGCTGATCTTATGCATATATAGTCAATCTCTAGGGCATTGTCCTGCTTGATAGGGCAATGTCACTGTTCCTTGCATCTACCGTTCACGAGCGACCTTTAAACCTTTAAAGGGAGACAAATATGGAAGCAGGTTAAAAATTATCGTCTAAAAAAAGTGTCCATGTGGAATCTTTGATTTGGTCAAGGATTGAAAGCAATATCTATGAAAAAATTGCACCGAAGTGTCTTTACGATTGTAAAATTCTAATGGTAAAGGAATTCCGGTACTTGCCTTATATTACGAAGGGCAGTAAGGAAGAGATGGAGTAGAATTACAGTAGAGTTGCTGATTAGATGGTGGGGTCGGAATTGAGAGACCAGTTACAATGGAAAATATTTGCTGGCTGTTAGGAGAATGAAGTACTCTAGTAAATAAGAGAAAAATAAAATCTCTCGCTTTCAAAACCACTGTAGACATTGAAAACATTTGGATTAGTTTCGGAAAACGGGAGACTAGAAAATGAGATTCGTTGAGGCAGTGCATGAGATTTTGTCATAAACGAACGAGTAACAGGAAGGTGTCTTTCCAAATATTGAATTCTCAATTATCGAAATTGTTTTTTCATGCGGTATAAAGGGAAGATTGTAGTCCCCTTTAGTTGGAGTGGATACTAAAGCAGTAAAGTTATCATTTATTAAGTCTTGTAGAAAGTATATCGGTGAATATGGAGAACCAACGCAAATTATTAAGGCGTAACCACTCAAATGAAAATCTCCGCTTAAATATTTATTCATTATTTCATGCTGTAGATACCTTGCTCTTTTGTCAGATCCTATCAGGCATCGTCATATATTTTGAAAAATTTCTCTGAAATTTTTTTTCGCCCGAATTTTGAAAATGGCTAGGAATGGTATTCCCCAAAAATAATGTTAATGCATTTTTTGCTGTTTATCTTTTAAAAACCAATAATTATTTACCGGCGAAGAAATTCATGCTTGCCATTCGAAGTTTATTCTTTTAAGTGCAAAGTTGTAAGTTTTAAGAGTGCTGCAGCTAAGCGTTGAACAGAAATTAAACTATTGAAGTTGTAAGAGCAAAGTTTAGTCTCCGTCGCTGTTCATTTAGTGTCCTCACCACTCCCACACTCACTGTATATATATATATATATATATATATATATATATATATATATATATATATATATATATATATATATATATATATATATATAGTGTGTGTATTTTTGCATATATGTTATACATTATATGCGTGTATGCGTGTGTGTGATGAAAAGGGGTTGGAGGGAGCGGGCAAGGATTTCAGAGAATAGTAAGAAATTGGAAGCGGGAACAGAAAGGTTTAATGAATAATTTGGGTCGCAAAATAAAATCATGAAAATGGAAAGTCTTAGATAGATAGAATGAATAGTTTGAGTAATAGTTAAATTAGATAAGGAGAGGCAGAAATGAACGATGTATGAGTGAAAGGGGTAAATTTAAGTTTGAGAATGTTAAGGGAAGTTATCATTAAGAATATAAGGAGGCCAAATACGAAATCAAAGATTATAAGTGATATATTGAAGCATGGGCGCATAATTATGATTCAAGGGCTGCTAGTGGTTTTAAGGGATATTCTGTAGGAACAGATGTGAATCTGATTATTCCACGGTATAACAGTAAAGGAGATAGAGGAGTCAGTAAAAGTTATAGAGGCATAATGTTACTTAGTATATAAATTTTGGCGGGTTGTAGAATTTGGATGGAATATTCAGATATGTTGGATGATGAGAGAAGAATGGAGTGTGTTGAATAATTTTCTTATGAAAATCTGTGTCTGTTTTACACAGACCCAGAAAAGTCTTTTATTATGGAAAACTAAAAATGGGATTCTCTGTAAGTTTTTACAGAATTGTGATTGTGGTTTACACAAACATATATAAAGCATTTGGACTATTAAGGGAAGAATGGTGATTGTGAATTAAGTTTTATTAATATTTGTTAGCGACTTACACAAACCTAGATAAAGGCATTGTATAGAGTGACGATGTGTAGGTTATTTAGCATTTATCGTATAGAAATTAAATTATGCATAATTATAAAAAAAGGTTTTATTTTTACCTTTGGCATGTGATGGTGTGACCAATTGGGTCTAAGACGAGGTTGTGGAAAATATCCAATATCTGTGGGTGGTGCTGTGGGAAAATTCAGAGAAACGGCAATGTATGTGTAAAGTTGGGGGATGGGAAGATAAACCATAAATGGAATATTTAGTCTCTTAATGTTTGAAGATGATGCAAATCTGATTTAATAGAGTGAAATGGTTAAGAGAAAATCTTCATCAGGGAACGAAGTTCTGAGTAAACTTCTGGATCGAAACAATGGGTTTCTATACATATTTGGTAGTATTTTTAGAGAAATGGTAGTATTATAAGGGAATAGGCGATATAAAAGATTAGGTGCAAAAGGGAGGTTGAAGGCTGTATGGAAAAGGTTGCTAGGAAACGCGAAGGCCATCTCTAGCATGTTCGAAAAAATTACTCGAATCAAAGTGAAATGTGGATCTCAAATGCAAATGAAAAAAAAAAAGTTGGAATATGTTGAGATCAATTGTTTGTTGAATTTATTAGGCCGAAGATGAGTGCCCAGTGAATATATATGTAAAACGAGTAACAAACACATTTAGGTGAACAAATGAACGATTTCAAAACAATTGTTTGTCCACGTGGAAAATTTTTTAACATAATTGGTTGGAGATAGGATTTTACAGTTCGAAGGTGTGAAGAGAAATTAAAACAGGAAGATTGATGTAGGGTTGTATTGAAATGTAGTCTACATTGAGAGCGGTATTTGAAGGAGAAGCTTCTACAACCAGGAAGTGGTAAAGTTTATATGAGATAGGGAGGAGCATAGTGAGTGTAAGTGGTTTCAACATGCTGCTGATGAGCCTTATGTCGGTAACAGGACCAGATAATGTTTAACTTTCTTGAACAAAAGGTTTATCGATAGCAGTTTTAAGTATGGATGTAGTAATAATGGATGTTTATGTATGTATGTATGTATATATATATGTAATATATATATATATATATATATATATTATATATATATGTAATATATATATATATATATATATATATATATATATATATGTAATATATATATATATATATATATATATATATATATATATAATACTCTTATAATTGTGTATTAGGTAAAATTTTGCAATTTTTTTAGACAAAATGAGAATTTTATGATTATGTAAGATATGAACGAGCAGTTAGCTAAAAATTACAATAACTGAACACTTTGAAATTTTAAGAGAAATATTTAGTTCTATCCAAGTTATAGTGCCTAGACTGCGGCTGATTCATTACAATTTTTTTTTATAACCGTGGCTGCAGTATTGTATTTGAGGGACGAAGCACTGCATTGACATCAGTTCGGTTTGTTTTATTTTTATTACCGTTAAGCCCCCTCCAAAAAATAGTATTCGAAAATACGATTAACAACTTACTCTCCAAAAAATAGTATTCGAAAATACGATTAACAACTTACTCTGATACTGAGTGATGTATATGTTTTTTCCACTAATGTCTAAAATTTTGACAGTCATATTTTATGACACCACAAGACAATTCGATCGTGTTTTATTTTTTTCACGAGGATGATGTGCATATGAATTGACATATTTTGTTTGGACTATTAATCGCTATGCTTCTTTTCCGAGGATCCTCAATTTTTTTTGTGCGATAATGTTCAAATTTGTAGCTAATGCCCTTAAATGTTGATTTATCATATTAAGTGTGACTTTTCGGATGGGTTCAGCAACAAACAAATACTCTTGTGAGGTAGAATTTTATTCCACATATAAATGGGTGTTCATTTACATACTTATTCACTTAGTATGTATAATTTGGATGAAATGCTATCTTCTGGAAAATATGTTTGGGAAGGGGCTCAATTACTATAATAACACGGTCTCGTAAGTATACTTGTGCTAGAGAAAATGTTTAGGAAGCGAATTTACTTGGAAGTATTTCTATATGTATTTATTTTCGTGTCAAAAAGAGCTAGTTCCATTATTGTTGCGGCCATTTTTTTTCACTGCAAAAACAATGTGGAAAAATCCTAGAGGAGAGTCCATTAAAAAGGCTAAATATGTCCACCATATACGAAATTTTAGCCAACCTTTCTTCAGCCAGTAAAGACTAAAACTAGAAGAAATTTAAACTCAAAAGTCTGGTACATTTCTTTCCTCTGATAATACGTGAAGGAATGGTCCTGTTACCTTGAAATTATTTAATTTAAAATAAATATAAAAATTTTTGTAAGCCTTCATATAAGAAAAAAATATGAAAAAAATAATAATGATATTGCTAGGTTAACATCTAACCTTAAGATATACTTTGAAACAAAAATGCACAAATTATTTCAAACAAAAACACAAAAATCATTTATAACAAAAATAAAAATTATTTTTAGAAATTGATATAATCATCTATGAATCTAGTTACAATGAACAGAAAAAGTATATTTATTAAATTTCCCCATTAAAATTGAACAGTGTAACCTAAATTTTCTTCTTCTTCTTATTCTTCTTCTTCTTCTTCTAATTAACATCCTCTGAAAATAAGAGCTGAACATTTAAGTTAAAAGCAATCATCATCGTTTTTAAATGGTTGTTAGTAATAGTCCATTTTATCGTGCATTTATTTTTATTTTAAATTACCTATTTCTAATTCGCTGATTTACAAGTTTTCCAACTAAAACTGGTCTCTCTCTCTCTCTCTCTCTCTCTCTCTCTCTCTCTCTCTCTCTCTCTCTCTCTCTCTCTCTCTCTCTCTCTCTCTCACTAAAAATAGCCCATCACACAAGACTTCAATAAAATCCTTGGTAAATTGGATTTAGGTTTTAAAATTTTTAATTGGATATATTGGTTTGAGGGGTTTTCATAGATCAAATTTTGTGCACGCGTAACAAAACTAGATTTGGGCGTGGAAATTAATGTTTGCCTATTAACCATAACCCTGTATAACATAATTATTTTCCAGAATAAATTAAATGGGCCTTTTTATTGCGTAAACTACTTAACATTTCCTCTTTATTAACTGAAGAAAACTTCAAGTAAAGATTTAATCTATGTTGCTCTGCTTAAGTTATGCCAAACGAAAATATATTTATTTTCACTGAATCCAATAAATATTCGTTTGCGTCATTGCTTACAATGTAAATAGTGGAATAATGAAATTTTATTTTGGATTCAGATTTTATTTTTGTTAGAAGTCATATAAATGCCTTGAAGATAGAATTTAAGATTTGATGTTTTCAAATATAATGAAAATCTTAAAGGAAAATTAGATTTACATCGTACTATAAAAGTAAACTATATCTTACGTCTATATACCTTCTTATACCCATGTTCATTGTTCATAAAAAGCATTATACCATAATTGATTAAGTCTTACAAACGGCAGTAACTTTTTCGCCTACCTGGAGGAAATTTATGCGGACCGGCATCGGTCGGGACTTGCTTTTTTTTTTTTTTTCATCTTTTATTTATTTATTTTTTTTTTTACAGAATCTTTATATCAACTTAGTGATGTCTATATAGACGAGGATTTTAAAGTGACGATTCTTTGGATGTAAAATGGTTTTCAATGAAATGCGATAAATAGTTCAAGTGAATAAGCAATAGCTATTTCATAATTATGAATTATCGAGTTATTAGATTATACGATATTATCTGGCATCATAAGAACTATCTAGAAGGAATATTTTAGTTTTAGTCCAAGGATTTCTTGTCTCCATATTCAAACCTAAGAAACTACCTATGAATGTTTCTGTAATACAACTTTTCCAAGATTATTGAATTTTATCAAATATATTCATTTGATAATTTTTTCCTTATTTTCATTAGATCGCAAGTAATTCTTGATTATTTCGAGGTGGAAAAATCTTCATAAGGAAATGGGGTATGAGGGTGTATGTAAATGAATTCCATGATATTTATATTAGTTGTTGTTTTGTATCCTATGGCCATCGAGTTCCGTTTTAGGAGCGAAGTTCAGACTCAAAATAGGAAATGGCATGATTATTCGTTCAAAATAATATTTATTATTTTCGAGGTATTCTGGCCTCGCTACAAAATATTTTATCTTGAATTTCTCTTTTTTGTATTGTGAAAAAAAATAAGATATACAATTAAAATAATAAAATCTCTCTTAAGTAATGCGTTAGTGAGCCTCACTTGTTCTGCTAATAAATTTAAGCTCTTCTCTATGTAATTTTCACATAAGCTGTATCAAAGTTTTCAGATAATATATTGATTCCTATATTTCGTGTCATCAGATATTCCTTCTATTTAATTCAACTTTTATTAAGAAATTTCTATTTAAAATAGGAAACATTCTTATTCCAAAGACCAATGTTATATATGACAAAATATTGTGAAAATTCTATTCTGATGAGGTATTGTAAATAAAAGAAAAAATATATAAATCTGTTTAAAAAAAATATTAAGATTCCCTTGGAAAGAAGATAATGAGGGTTTTGTGAAACGTTCTTAAGTCCTGTCAACTAAAAAAAAAAAATTCTCTTTCAAGTAAAACGGTTCATTGGTCACACCCCCCTTTGTGTCTTTGTGAATAGCAAAGAAGTAAAAAAACATCTCTGTTGACTCGTTGATTGTTACATTTTATGTCTAGAATACACTGTAACAATCCATAATTTTCAATGACAAAGCTATTCTGTAGAAGCTAAACTTCGCAAAGTTATTGCAAGCAAATCGTTAAGAGCTAATTCACGTTTGACAAAATTCATAAACCTCTTTTAGTCATGCATATTAATTTTTAGACTGAGATTCATTTCCCCCATTTCATATTATTGGATTTCTAACACCTATATTATTAATCGTCCATCGTTTGTGAAGATTATATTTGGTATATTTCCTAAGTGCACCTTTCCTATTTATTCTATAAATAACCGATAACATTACAGCATTTCACTCCAATAGTATTAGCAGCAATTACATTAGTGTTTTGTTTGTAAAGGACAAATCCAGGAGAAATCATATCCGATACATTATGATATTAAAATTCCTTTAAAACGAAGGGGAAGGGAAAATTCAAATGAAAGTAATGCGGAATGGTTAACAGAACAGCGATAAATCTCATGTTTAAATAGAGTCCAACGACAAAGAAACAGAAGAGGGAGAGATAGTAAGAGGGGAGAAAACATAATAAAGCATAATGAGAATTAATTGGTGGTTGAGGGGAATGTATAGAGGGAAATTTTCGAACATAAATTTTAGTCTGAATTTGGCTAAGGGGAAGCATCTTAAAAATAGGGGGATAGGGTTCCCCAAGTCGAGTTGAAACGATGAAGATGGAAATATTGATGATAAAGATGATGCCTCTGTTGATGTTGGAGTGTGATGCACAGGCTGTCTCGGATTATGATAAAGGAAGTTGTACCGAATGTATGGAACAAGATTTATATTCTGATTATTATTGTAGATTTCTTGATTTATATGTTGATGAATTTTATGAATTTGCATTATTAGTACTGTATTACATAGTTTTTAGTTTTTTTATTCGTCAACATTCAGGCCATGACTGAATGTTCTTGTGTCTTGTTACAGCATATTTTTCGTATGGTCACCTTTTTACAAAATTTCTGTTGGGTTTCAGCAGATTACTGAACCTACGTTATCTGTTATTCTTCACGGGATAGCTCGAAGATTTCTGCATTGCACAATCTGTATTTTGATAAAGGTATTTTAATACCTAAACGTGGAAGTGGTTAGCTTTTTATAGTAAAAAATAGTGATTCTATAGATGATGCTTATCTATGTGCATCAACGCATCTCCAGAGTATAGACCTGAGGTCTCAATTTATTAGCATAAGTTCAGCTTAAGTTACTTCAAGGGGGTATTTTATGCTCGTTAGGATCACTCAACCCAGATATTTTTTCAAAGCCAGCTCATTTAGAATTTTAGGTGTCATGCTTGACTGCAGCTTCTCCTATCCGGACTATCTTTTCTACAACTTTCCATAAAATCGATATGCAGCATAAATTCCTAGATACCCGTCTATCATGGAGATTTTTTCTTTTTTCATATATTTATGATTCGAATATTGTTCCATTTGGCAATGATCATGAAAAAAGGTTCCATTAAATTTCATATCCCAGATCTTGGTATTATTCGCTTTCACTGACATGAGCTCATTGTCCATTTTTCTTGGTAGCCGCGCCTTTTCCATTGTAATGTTTAGATCCATACAGTTTTCTTGAAGCTTGATACATTTATGACTAAATTATGAAACAAACTTCTCAAACTGTAAATGAATTATTACATTTCTTATTCTTGCTGCGCACTTCATAACTCATTTTATCCTATTCCTTTTACTTTGCCATTTATTTCATATTTTACCCTTTGTTATTCCTGTCGCATTGGTCATTATGGCATGTAGCCCTCTGCTTTTCTGGCGAAGGAGTTAGATTAGCATATGAAACTAACAATTATGATAATAATGATGTTGATAATAGAAAGAATAATGGTAATAGTAATAATCCTCATCATCATTATCATCATCATAATGTCGAGGAGGATGACGATGTGCATGTTCGTATCATTTGTTATCAGTTTCAAGCTTATACAAGGATTTAGATTCTCATTTACGTATGCCATTATGTGATCGACTTAAGGACATTATAGAAAGGAGGATATTTTTTAGTGTTTATAACTTTATTTCGTGCAAAATTTCGTAGTATTTGCATTTTGCAAATATGGGGAATAAATTTCAACTTTGACAAACTGAAGAGTAAGGTTGTATTATCTAGTATATTGAATCCCCCTCTCGGGTCATTAAATTGACAATGGTTCTTTGATGACTTGCAGCTCGTTTAGAATTCCAGGTGTGATTCCTGATTGCAAATTCACGTTTGAGGAACATTCCCGGCCTTTCCCTTCGTTAATTGCAGAGGAAATTAGTATTTTGAGAAAGTCTTTCAAGAATTTTGGATATCTATATTCTATGAAGAAATTTTTCCATCGATTCAGCCAAGACTTCAATATTGTTCTTTTGGCTAGTCGACAGTAGCTGACTCGCATCCTAACTTGGACAAAGTCTCTAAAATGCTATATCCTCCATTGGTATAGCCCTTTTATTATCTATTCGAGCATACTTTACACTATAATGTTTTTCCCAAATTATACAAATCACTACGAATTACATGAACTTCCTGTTTCTTTCTTAAGGATCAATCCCTCTAAAAGTTTCATCCCGGCTTGGAACCAATTGTGGACGTTAATCCTAATCTTGTAGGTATAAGCATTGCAATTTCAAAAGTTTAGATTTGGTCTAGATACTTTTCACTTTTCAAGGGAAACCCAAGTCTCGTTTCATAGTTTTAAAAGATATTTATATTAATATATTACCTTTTTATATGGTTTATATTTTACTTTTCCATTATTCTTTTGTATATTGTTTATTTTCTACTTCTCGTTTTATTTCCTCACTGACCAGCATTCTCTGTGGGGCTTTTGTTTATAGCAATTTGTTTATCCCACTAGAAATGCAGCTTGGCTGTGATACAATAAATAATAAAAAAAAAATAATAATAATAACAATGCACGTATACCATCTTCCCTGGTTTTGCACCAAAGTATTACTTGTTTGAATTTATCTTGAATCCACTATATTTGTAGTAATTAAAGAAAAAAGGGCTCAAATTGACAAAAAAAAAAAAAAAAAGGCAGGTAATGTTTGCACGACCAAATTGAAATACTTAGAAACAAATATTTGAGAAAATCCTTTTTTTTTTTTTTTTTTTTTTTGTGATATCATAAATATCATAATTTAATTTTTGTTTTTATCTCTCTGCAGAATGGATGCAGTTCTGGATATATATTTTTATGGCCCACGCATATGACTGAGGTCCTCTTTGTGAGTAAATAGATAAATCAAGTAAGTATTTCGAAGTATTATTTTGTTTGACATGTATTATTTTGTTACTGCATGATTATCTTAATTACATCATATTTGTATATATATATATATATATATATATATATATATATATATATATATATATATATATATATATATGTGTGTGTGTGTGTGTGTGTGTGTGTGTGAGTGTGTGTACATATATTTATATATATGTATATATGTATATGTGTGTATATATATACAATATATATATATATATATATATATATATATATATATATACTTTATTAGACATAGGTATGTATACATACATTTATATGTTCTGTATATATATATATATATATATATATATATATATATATATATATACATATAAACATACTTTATTAGACATAGATATGTATACATACATTTATATGTACTGTATACACAGATATATATATTTTCAAATATCTGTATGCATACACGCATATATATATATATATATATATATATATATATATATATATATATATATATATATATATTATAATCACGACTGCAAACCAGAAAGGACATGAGAATTACTAAAGTCTCAGTGGTGACATCATCGGATTCAATTTTCCTTATCACGTGTCAGTTGTCGTGATACCAAGACACGCAAACAGGCTAATTTTAAAGAGCTTTAACCTTTCAGTTGTCTTTGAATCTTTTGGAATTCGAGAGTTAAATCCATAGCTTTCGTTATTTTGCCTTTGATCCAACACTATCGACCAGTTAAGTGTTCTTGATAGTAAATTATTTACTTTCTAGATCATCAGAGGCTTAAGTGGGTGATAGCAGTGCGTTCTTAATTATTCATGCTGTAGTTTTGGATCGAATAGTTACAAACACAACGTGTTCCTAATTATTGCTCCTGTTGGTTTTCATCTAATATTTACAAACACAGCTATATATATATATATATATATATATATGTATACATATATATATATTATATATATATATATATATATATATATATATATATATATATATATTTATATATATACATATCCATATGAATCTATATATATATATATATATATATATATATATATATATATATATATATATATATATATATATATATATATATTATATATATAAATATATATACGCATATATCTATATTAATATATATATATATATATATATATATATATATATATATATATATATATATATATATATATAGAGCTGTGTTTGTAAATATTAGATGAAAACCAACAGGAGCAAATATTAGGAACACGAGGCTGTGAATGAGATGGTGGAACATTTATATATTGTATTACAAATAAGGTTTATACACTTGCACGACAAGGACATCTTAAGAAAGGCTTCTATTAATCGATTGATGCTCCGAGCTATACTCCTTATCAAGGAAAGCATTGTCGTTCCCTTATTATGCTGAACTTAGTAAATTGTGGAAATCTCAACTATATTGGAAAAATACAGTTAACTACATTTTCAAAAATCAAAATATTTTTTAGAAAGGTTAACCCACGCACTGTAATTATATATGTGTGTATATATATATATATATATATATATATATATATATATATATATACACATACATATATATATATATATATATATATACACTGTATATATATGATTATATGTATTGAGTATATGTATATAGCATACATATATTTATATGTATATATGCAAAAATTATATATATATATATATATATATATATATATATATATAAATACTGTGTATTTAATATGTAGCCTACACACATATATACATATACACACACACACACATATATATATATATATATATATATATATATATATATTTATATATATATATAAATATAGTTGTTTCCTTGTGATAAAAAACATTGTTTCTCTTTACTATAGAATTTTATGTGGTTGTAATAGCACTAATGAAATGGGTGAAATTTGTTTACAAAATCTTTTGGCATGAAGTGAAGAGGACTGCTATATTGCGTAATTTATAGCAATGCAATTGAATGGGAAAACACATTATAAGCACCGAATAACAGAGGAACACAAAATGAACTTGCTTTGTTAGCAAAGGTTGTTTGCCTGTTAAGAAGTATTTTTGATTGAAATTGTTTTTGGAAGATACTTGATAACTTTTGGCTTTTTTTTTTTTTTTTTTAGTTTTTATAGTACGGAATACATTTTTAACTAATGCAATAAGAAAGATAATACAGTGTGAGTGTGTCTTTAGTGTCTCTAATTTTGGGCATTTTTCAACTGAAAAGATTCGACCTAAAAACACGAATCTTGAAAATTTGCATTGCACGCTGGTATTATTTTCATACTTCGTTTTGTGTAAAGAATAAAAATCAATATCACTCGTTTTTATCCACAGGATGCAGTTCAGTTTCATGCTACAAGTAGCTAATGTATCCATGATGTTCCGTTCTATTTCCATTGGTATCATCATTTCCTTTTATAAATGCGAATAATGTTTTATCTCATCGTATGATATATTATGCAAAGGGCGCACTCATCTGTTGCAGGATAGTAAGATATCAAACAAACTTTAGTACTAGGAGTTTCCATCGGTAGAGGTTTTTCTTGAATCTATGTAGAGAACAAAAATGTACGGAAATATTGGTCCTTCCCCTGAATAATGGCCAAGGCGATGCAAGTTATTTTGTTTAATGTTTTTTTTTCTGTGTATCGGCCTCTGAACCTTGTGGCGTAAGATTTGTAGTAATGCCATTTATTAAAACAAGCCTACCCTCTTTACCAAATAATGCCTGACCCCATGAGGTGGTTCAAATGACCCTACAACAGTCATTTGTAATTTTCAGTGGCATCAGAAGCCCATCAAAAGTAATTATTTTATAATTTCTTGTGCAACGAATCAGGTTTTCATTCGATTGATAAAAGCTGAAATATTGTGGATCTGTGTTCACATGAAAATTCTGACCTAGTAGCTACAGCTGAAACTAATATGAGTAGCTGAAATGAACCCTCTGTTTTAAGTAATATTTTACCCTCTTTTGTATATAGCAGTCTTTTATGATAATGAATAAGATAAGACTAATTACATAGGAATTGGACCTTTGTTTGTTACGTTTTAGATGCCGTTTAAATATATGTTCCAGAAAATGAATTAAGGAGAAAATGCTATTGCCATAAGCTAATAACTCAAATTTGAAATTACAAGGAACGAAAAATATTACCAAGTCTCTCAATCAAAATAATATAGAGCTTAATTATTTTTTGGGGAAAAATGGTAGTAATTATAATTAATGAAGATGTCTCTTTGTCTCTTTATGATGAATTCTCTCGCCATGACAAAGATAACGTTGGGTTCATTCTGTTGTAAGTAAGGACTTCATTTATTATTTTATCCTTTAGGAGTCTTAATTGCTGGTTATGCAAATACATTGATTTGAGGCTCTCTCTCTTTCTCTCTCTCTCTCTCTCTCCCTCCCTCTCTCCCCTCCCCCCCTCTCTCTCTCTCTCTCTCTCTCTCTCTCTCTCTCTCTCTCTCTCTCTCTCTCTCTGTATATATATATGTGTATATATATATATATATATATATATATATATATATATGTGTGTGTGTGTGTATATATATATATGTGTGTATATATATTAGTGTGCGTATTTTTATATATATTTATATTTGTGTGTGTGTATGTGTGTGCGTATATATATATATATATATATATATATATATATATATATATATATATATATATATATACACTGTATATAATCTTGACTATCACTGATTCGTCTTTGCTGTATATATCCTACTTTACTTATTCTGTATTCCTTCTTCCATCGACTGCATTTCATATTATAGTTTAGTTCCCCTTCCTAATTTTCTGTGCAGTTTATTGATATATATGTTCAAATCACTGGGGATTTAGCATAGGGGGAAATTAATGTTTATTAAGGCTATAAAGTAATCACTGTCTCTAGTGACGTTTGTATGATCATGTTTGATATAAAGTCGCAATGATTAGAAATTTTTATAAAAGGATATTTGGGAAAATTCAAGAGTAATTTTTTTTATATGCAAATTGACTGTTATAAATGGGGTCTTAATAAAGTAAGTTGCTTCTCATGATATTATTGATAATGATTTTTATTTTTCGGTTCTTATCCCTGCTTCAAATACTGGGATTTGATCTTATTCTTCCAATTCTTTTGATAAATGTCATCCCGGAAAGTGTTGGTAATCTAATTAGATAAGTGAGGAAACTACTATTATTCTTGACATAGACATGTGCTAGCAATGTTTATTTTTGGTTCGATTCTTATGATACATAATCATTTATCTCATTTAAGTTGTATAAAAGGAAATATATTCATACATATAGATTCAGTCATCCGAATAATGTTGGTTACAGAACACACCACTATTGTCATGATTTAAAAATTGTAATCTTGTCTACGAATTGCATTTTTTATGTACATTTTCTTGGCTGCAGCGAAGAATTTCCTGCTCCAATACTGACGAATTTCCTTTACTGAATAGAACGACCTCTTAATAGTTCCGATGATAGATACAATTACTAAACAGGAAACTACTTAAGGAAGGAAAATTTTATTTTTAGACCCACAGCATAACTGTAATTTTTTTTTTTTCTGATAAGAGTTACATGTCATACTTTGGGTTTCATCTTCAGTATAGCAAGGTTTTCTCCAAATGAGATTTTAATTACAAGTATGCCACCCATTTTTATTGTTAAAATGTAATGAAATTGGGTGTTTTATGCTTCAGTAATAAAACAGGTTCATAAAGAATATTGAATATTTGACATTATAAATTCGACGATGACCCCTAGCTGGACCAATTGTGATATTGTTTATCAAAAAAAAAGAAAAAAATACCAATTTATTAGACACGTGAATAAGAAAAATTAATGTTTCGTAACAACAAAATAATGTCTTTAAAAGTATAAAAATGAATTTTGATGGTGATAATTTATAATTATATTTTTATAGGTGGTTTCTTTGTGGATTCCTTTATATGTACAGTAGTTACAAACGACAGTTCCATATATAAAATCTAAGGAGAATAATATGTATCCATGGATTTCCTCATTAATTTTCTTCAATTCATACATTCAAAAAAGAAACGAAGAATGAAATTAAACGAGTTCAATTTATAAACTTCTTAAAAAAATACTGCAATTATTGTGAACTTTGAAATCACGGGTGTTCACAAGTTTTGCCCCTTGGATTCACTTTAAAATTGAGTTTTACAAATGTTGAATCTTCATTATGTAGTTAGTAATAGGATGGTTAATAATTCACATACTTGGAAACTACTATGAAATGAAATGTAGCAAAATATGGTAAATTCTTCATACTATTATGAAACCGAGTCATGCATAATTATGTTATGTTTAGGTAGTAGGTTGGCGAGAGCACCAGCCACCCGTTGAGATACTACCGCTAGAGAGTTATGGAGTCTTTTGACTGGCCAGACAGTAGTACATTGGATCCTTCTCTCTGGTTTCGGTTAATTTTTCCCTTTGCCCACACACACACACCGAATAGTCTGGCCTATTCTTTACATATTCTCCTCTGTCCTCATACACCTAACACTGAGATTACCAAACAATTTCTTCTTACTGCACTGTAATTGCTCTGTGGCCACTTTCCTCTTTGTAAGGGTAGAAGAGACTCTTTAACTGTGGTAAGCAGCTCTTCTAGAAGGACACTCCAAAATCAAACCATTGTTCTCTAATGTTGGGTAGTGCCATAGCCTCTGTACCATGGTCTTCCGCTGTCTTGGGTTGGAGTTCTCTTGCTTGAGGGTACACTCGGGCACACTATTCCATCTTATTTCTCTTACTCCTGTTTTGTTAAAGTTTTTATAGTTTATATAGGGGATAATTATTTTAATCTTGTTGCTCTTCTTAAAATATTTTATTTTTCTTTGTTTCCTTTCCTCACTGAGCTATTTTCCCTGTTGGAGCCCCTGGGCTTATAGCATCCTGCTTTTCCAACTGGGGTTGTAGCTTAGCAAGTAATAATGATAATAATGATAATATTATTTAAGTGTAATCCTGGCTGGTTTATAAAATGAAAAACTTCTTTGAAATCGAGAACTGCAAATTCCTTATCATTACTTCTCATGTAATTTTTTTCCTTATTTCCCTTTCTGGTGTTCCAACTAGAGATAGGACTCTTCAAATGTTCCATATTCCAAAAGTACTCTGAAATAAAATGAGACATATGTACACTTAGAAAGACTTTATGAATATAATTGGTCAAATGTTTTGTCAGCGTGTATACAGGAATGGAATGGTACAACGAGCTGTATCTTCATAAAATAATTTCAATATAGGAAGAAACAAGTATTTTATTATCAGTAATTACAATGAAATAGAATGTTGCAAATGTTTTAACTACAAGCAATACTTTGAAATGGGCAGTTCACTGTTATATACTCAGAGACTATATTCTGAAATTGAATGAATATTCAGGTATAAGAGCACATAGATGATTGTCTTCTATAATGAGTGTCTTATAGAAATTTTGTTTCAAATTATTGCAATTTATTACGCCTCAAAGTTCACACTAGATAGAATCTGTCAATATTGGATGATTTTTTTTTATTACTTATATTCCTGAATTTAATTTTCCTTCATCGATATTACCCCAAATAGACTTTAGAAGGTAGATGTCATCTGTCGACAAATACAAAAACAGATTGAGATATTTCGTAGAATATTGGGAGAATTGGAAAGTAGGAAATTTTATCAATTCAATTGACCTACATTTCTCCGAAAACATGGGTCATTTTGATCGTTTACCGATTATCATTCATCTTTTGATATATTATAGGGTCCTTCCTTATCAAAATGGTAGCGAAAGGTAGAAAGAAAAAGGATTTAATTTCAAACCAATCTCTCTCTCTCTCTCTCTCTCTCTCTCTCTCTCTCTCTCTCTCTCTCTGGAAAACGAAAAGGGAAAAGGGGTAGATACCGAGTAATTTAATCTTTTGAAGACGTAAAGGGTTATTGGGTCGATTAAAACGGTTGGATTACTTACCCTTTATATGGGATTTTGATTACACAGTTAAAGTCCAACTTTTTGAAATAAAAAGCTTATTCGAAAAATTTAATCATTCGAGTACTTTGTGGTTTGTGTTTTGGTGTATGTCGGTGGATGTTTGATTGTTTGTGCACATATGATAGCATCGACAGAAGAAATAACAGATAGGCCAACACCTAAACACCCTTCCCACATACAAAGTATTCAAAAACGCCTTTTTTATATTACCCCTTTGTTAGTACTCTGGAAAGTAGCTGTGAGATTAATAATGCTATTTCTCGCATACATTTGTATTTGAAATGAATGAAAATGTAATTTCATGGATATTATGTAAACTCCGAAACGGCAGCATGATTCTGTTCCACATAGTAAACAAATTTATCTCTCTCTATCTCTCTCTCTCTCTCTCTCTCTCTCTCTCTCTCTCTCTCTCTCTCTCAGAAGAGAGAGGGAGAGAGAAAAGTAAGAGGCAATGTAAAAAGTTTGAAAAGGAGAGAGAGGACACTGGAAATTAAAGGAAAGAAATAAAAGAGAGGAGTGGACACTTTTGTGTGCAAGGAAAGGGGAAACATTGTTGATGAAGGGGAGAAAAGTAAATAGAAATAAGAAAAGGGAGAGGAGTATTTATTTGTGATTTAGTTACAGGTATTGTCAATGTGTTCTTATATTAATGAACGATACTTAACTCTTAATATGATGGTATAATACTGTTGACATAACTCTCAAACGTGATGCAGTTAGTAAAACTGTTGGCTGATGGTAAATTATTTAATCTCTCTCTCTCTCTCTCTCTCTCTCTCTCTCTCTCTCTCTCTCTCTCTCTCTCTCTCTTAACACGCACACATACTTTTGCACGCAATAGGTTAATACCAAGTATAACAGTTCGAAGAAATTTTTACTTCAAACTAAATATTCTATCAAATGGGAAACACTGATATGTTTTCTTCCCTACCTCAGAGCTCTAAAATCAAAGATGTAAAAGTGAATTAGTGGTAATGTTGTTGCCTAATATTTTTCAGTTTCATTTTGTATGGGTTGATACTAGTAGCAGTGAAAATTTATCCTCCTCTATCAATACTTCTATATTTGTTTTAACGTCTTTATGTGAAGATAAAAAGAACTTTAAAGTCTGGAAAAAAAATTGGGTTAGAAATCACGCCTGGAGTTCCTTATTGCATTTAAGTGTAATATACAGAAGTGGTATAGTTTTTTTCTGATCGATCGTTCAGAATTTTGTATTTGGATAATTGTCCTTTGATGATTCTGATAATCACAGATACAAGTCAGTTTTCATTTATAGACAGTAAAGGATTATTCTAGTTGAGATTCAAATGATTTTTTTCTTAGGTCTGATGTAGGCCCAAGCGCTTTTTTGTTGTTGTTTCATTTAACTAAGATATAGTATCTGTTGACAGTGGTAACGTGTTTGCCTAGCATTCTCTTGGCGGCTATTCTATCCTTGCTTGGGACCGTGAGTTTAAGCTGTTTACTGGGGAGGCCACTGCTGTGGTTGAGTTTGCCCGGCTGACGTTCCGGGTATTATTATTATTATTATTATTACTTACTAAGCTACAACCCTAGTTGGAAAAGCAGTATGCTATAAGCCCAGGGGCTCCAACAGGGAAAATAGCTCAGTGCGGAAAGGAAAAAAGGAAAATAAAATATTCTAAGAAGAGTAACAACAATAAATATCTCCTATATAAACTATAAAAACTTTAACAAAACAAGAGGAAGAGAAATAAGATAGGAGAGTGTGCTCGAGTGTACCCTCAAGCAAGAGAACTCTAACCCAAGACAGTGAAAGGCCATGGTACAGAGGCTATGGCACTACCCAAGACTAGAGCACAGTAGTTTGATTTGGAGTGTCCTTCTCCTAGAAGAGCTGCTTACCATAGCTAAAGAGTCTCTTCTACCCTTACCAAGAGGAAAGTGGCACTGAACAATTACAGTGCAGTAACCCCTTGGGTGATGAAGAATTGTTTGGTAAACTGTGTTGTCAGGTGTATGAGGATAGAGGAGAATATGTAAAGAATATGCCAGACTATTCAGTGTGTATGTAAGCAAAGGGAAAATGAACCGTAACCAGAGAGGAGGATCCAATGTAGTACTGTCTGGCCAGTCAAAAGACCCCATAACTCTCTAGCGGTAGTATCTCAACGGGTGGCTGGTGCCCTGGCCAACCTACTACCTATTTATTCTGATGGAACTGGCACTGTAACCGGACAACTGTAATCTTTATCTTTATTTTTAGCATAAGGATGTTTCATAAGACAACTGAGTTACAGTTTTCGCTTCAGGGGTATGCCATATGGTAGCTGTTACATATAATCTGCCTATTTATTATTATGTAGTTGAAAGTACATGTTATTTTAGATCACTGGTAGAATCTCATGTCATTTGTGTAGACACTCGTTTGATTATTTCGACGTTCTGGAAGCTTGATAAAAGATGTGTAGTTTTGACTTTTTCTAGAATAAGGTTTATGAATTGTTAGGCTTGTGGTTGAATGTTTATCTATCCTAAGTCGTTAATTATAAATTGAATCGAGTCGAGAAAAGAATTTAACCCTTGGCTTTTTTTTTTTATTAGAGATGAATGTTCAAGTTGAACATCCTCAATAGTATCGTAGTATAATTTATGCCGAGGTATAACTTTTTATTTGATATGTGAGGGCTACAAATTATTTTATTATTTTCCGATAACCCATTAAAAGGTTATATTCCCCCAAACCTTTAAAGTTGAATAATATGACTTTAAATGTTTAGAACCATGATAGATTTTTTTCCAGACATGACGGCAGTTTATTAAATAACTAAAGTTTATAAGTTTACATATCCATACTATACTCAACGCAGGAAGAAATGAACGAAGGGAGAGAGGACCTAGTTTTAAACAGATTTCTTCTTGGGTGCCATGTCTCCACATATCATCGGCTTGCTCTCCAATCACCCCCCTTTACTCTCGATCTCTCTTTCTTTCTCTGTTTCTATATAAATTGGTGTATTTCCAAGAATATTTCTCACGCTCCATATTTGCATTTTTTTCCAAAGAAGTACCTGTTTATAATGTAGATAACGGTTTTAGCTTGGCTATGAAAACACGCCTTGAAATTTACCTCAATAGTGGTGTGGAAAAAGATGTTAGAATAATTTCCGATACAGATTCAGAAATACACAAATTTATACACACACATATATATATATATATATATATATATATATATATATATATATATATATATATATATTGTGTGTGTGTATAGATAGATAGAGGGAGAGAGAAAGTCGGCCGGGTGGGGGGGGGGGGGTGGGGGGGGGGGAGAGAGGTGGAGGCAGGGCTAGAGAAAGAAGCATGTCGGTAATCTGTGGAAATGTGACAACAGTGGGGAAATCCGTTTTAAACCAGGTGCCCTCCCCTATCGTCCATTTTTCGCTGCGTTGGGTAGAGTATATATGTGTTTTGATAGAAAATCCTGTTTCTTTTTTTGAAATTATGAATGATATCCATGGTACAACTATCAAATTCTAATTAATACTTTCAAGTTTGTAAGTTAATACCCTTCGAATGTCTTACAGCTCCTTTGGTTTTTGTTTCAATTGAATCGTTCAGTATTTCTTTATCATTATCACACTGTCATTTTGAGGCAAAACTTTTGTGATTCCAATGTTTATTTTCATCAACAACATTAAACAATAGTTGAATATATTATTGTAGATTAAATTTTTATCTCTTGTATAATTTTTTTTTCTCCAATAATTTTTTGTGACTATAGTTAACGAACGGTAAAGCCAAATCAATGTTTATTGAGATTTTATTTCTTTGAACTTAGAAGTAAGAATAAAAATGATAGTATGTTATGTGAATCTTCCTGATCTGATAGTTTATCAATATAATAAGGACTATCGGAGTGTCTTGAGAAATATTTGACTAAAAACAATACGTACGGAAGAATAACAATGTAGCCAAATTCTTTATAAATCCCATCATTGGCGTCCTACTTCAGTCGAATGCTAAGAGAAATCTGTTAAAGAAGTTTATACATACAGAAAATGGCATTTCAGCGTGCAATGCTTATGTAACAATAGTTAATACGAATGATATTATGTTTGAGAGAAAATTCTTTGAAGAAGAAAAATGCCAAGATTTCAAACAACTATTTCGTAGACCGATCGCTAAACAAAGTCTTCAAGATAGAACAGTTCAGATAATAAACGAAAAGGTTTTTATAATAAGTTGTAGAATTTCTTTTATGCCAGAATTGAAATAGCAGAAAATCGATGTTAATCATAAAAATACTCAAACTTTGTTAGATATTGTTATCATGAGGTCAGGACTAAACTAGTGTATACTAAGTAGATAGAACAGGTGGTAATATTGCCGTTGCTGCCAATACAAGTATTATATCTGATTCCCCAATAATAGTTAGAATAAAAACAAATTTAAAGTAATGATTAGGAACCTTTCTGCGTAGAATTTATCATCTATTTCCTATATTCAAAGGTAAATATATGACCGAAAAGCAACGTCTCACAATGGAAATATTCAAGTGCTCAGTTCAAATGCAAAGAAAAAGAAATCCAAAAAACATTCGCAGAACATCGAATATACACATGTTCCAGAGTGACTACGTTATTCCTTTCGAGTAAAACCAGTTGTACAGTAGATCAATGCTCTGAATCCTGTTTTAGCTTTTCTCTCTTGTTTTGAAAAGGATTGAGAGGCCATGAGAAAAGGCGCAGTTTGCAAGTTAAAAGCCTTTTTCTGCCTGATGTCGAAACTGTCAATACAGCACAAAATTAGGAGAGCCATATCATGCTCTCTAAACGGAACTGCGCTTTATAGTGTGCACGTATTTTTCCTTAAAGGTTTCTCGACGAAGGATTTTGGTCATAGCCGTTATTTATAAGCTATTTTTATGAAGGCTAATTGATTTTCGGTTAGGGACTCAATAAAGACAAGACGCTGTATTGTGTGAATGTTTATGTTCTCAGGTTTATTGCAGTTTTCACTACAAATAACATAAGCAATAATATAGCCATATATACATAGGATATATATAAATATATATATATATATATATATATATATATATATATAT
>NC_090754.1:43683696-43713696 GCF_036898095.1 Palaemon carinicauda | reverse complement strand
GGGAATTGGGTGTTTTTAAAAATTAGGATAATATAGACATGTAAATGTGTTTTCACCGCTCGAAGGCATATACTTTTAATTTCCATTTATACCGGTTATCCATATTAAAGTCGCATAGGAACGCAAGTAAAATAGAAAAAAAGTAAGGTCTGTATATAATACTGATATGCTGACAATGCTTGGTGAACGACCAATACTTTCCGAGATGGATGTCAGTAACCACGTGGTAAAACATTAGTAACTTTGTTTTTACTTTCATTGATTTATTACAGATAACGCCATAGGAATCACAACATAAGGTTTTCATTCATCATTAGAAAGCCCCTTTTTTTCTTTGTTCCTATCATTTTTTTTTTATAAAATGTCTTGAATGTTTTCTTTTTTTATAAATGAGAAAAATTAGCTGTATAACACGCATCGCAGCATGTTCTTAATGATCTCGAATCCATTGTTCAAACGTCCAGAACTGTCAACACACAATTCTCCCAAACAAGTAATAACACATTTTATATGATTATGATTTCAAAATATTTAAAAATAAGTTAGGTTATATTTTACAGTATTATGAATACTAAATTTTATGCAATTAACCTAAAAAAAAATGTGCACATAAAATACAGGCCTCAGTAAAGTAGCAACATAGTTTACAAAATCCCGTGTGGGAACTGTGGTTCATTTCATTTGAGCCAAGCGACCAAGCAATTAAATGTCAGAATAAATCCAAGTGGATACTCCATTAGAAGTGGGTTAGCAAATAATGTTTTTTGTTCACCTAATAGTAAAGTCTCATAACAGTGATTGTTTTCTTAGTATTGTAGTGAAATTTTATGATAATATTGCCTTTTAGAACCTGCGCTTATTAAATTGACAAAGATAATGACGGTGTTAATGTAGGTAAAATCTCTTTATACCCTGTTTCGTTACAAAGTGCTCAAAGGAATCTTGTAAAAATGAGCTACGGCAAACAATTGTCAAGAATGGTCATGCACAATTGAATTAAACCAGGATAGGCATTTCTCATGTGAATCCTATCTTGTAAGTTGATATTCTTTATTTATACCACTGGTATGTACCTTTTTATTTTTCTTGGATCGAATTGAGTCTCCCATGTAATATTCTCTTCTTGATGCCTATAAATAAGATTGAGAATGATAGACTAAAGTTCTAAAAATCCTTCTTAACATTATTTTAATATTCTTAAGCCATAGATTAGTTTATATATACGTTAGAGAGTTATGGGGTCTTTTGACTGGTCAGACGATATTACATTGGATACTTCTCTCTGGTTACAGTTCATTTTCCCTTTGCCTACGCATACACCGAATAGTCTGACTTATTCTTTACATATTCTCGTCTGTCTTCATACACCTGACAACACTGAAATTACCAAACAATTTCTCTTCTCTCAAGGGGTTAACTACTGCACTGTAATTGTTCAGTATCTACTTTCCTCCAGATAAGGGTAGAAGAGACTCCAGCAGTGGTAAGCAGCCCTTCTAGGAGAAGGATACTTCAAGATCAAACCATTGTTCGCTAGTCTTGGATAGTGCCATAGCCTCTGTACCATAGTCTTCCACTGTCTTGGGTTAGAGTTCTCTTGTTTGAGTGTACACTCGGGCACACTATTCTATCTTATTTCTTTTCCTCTTGTTTTGTTAAAGTTTTATAGTTTAGTCTATATAGGATATATTTATTTCAAGGTTGTTACTACTCTTAAAATATTTTATTTTTCCATGTTTCCTTTCCTCACTGGGCTATTTTCGTTGTTGGAGCCCCTGGGCTTATAACATTTTGCTTTTTCAATTAGGGTTGTAGCTTAGCAAGTAATGATAATAATAATACTGTACAGTGTATATTATATATATACACACGCACACACACAGACACACACACACACACATATATATATATATATATATATATATATATATATATATATATTACACATACGGGTGTACATAGTAGGTGGAGAATGGGAGTGGGTGCCTTTTTTGTAACCCATGTACACATCGCTTATTCCAAAGTTATGGCAAGAATTTTACCAACGCTCGTCCCTAGTATGGATTTCCCTTTTTAACACGCACGCGCGCACACACAAACACACACTCACACACACACACACACATATATATATATATATATATATATATATATATATATATATATAATATATATATATATATATAGAGTGTGTCTCGTGTTTTTTTATTCCTTTTAACGCGAATAACATTTTATTTGCTAACAATCCAGTATTGTCCCAGAGTACATTTTTAAGTGAAATTATTATTATTTGTTCATTGGAGTTGGTTCGTTTCATTATCAGCCCCTTCAGCACAAGAAACCGTATAAAAGTTTAATTAATAATATTTAACCAAATATTTACATTCCCAGAGCATATATTAATTCACTGTAATTCTGAATTACTAATAACGTTACTGCTTGTGGTTTCTAGATGTTTGAGAAAAAAATATCTGAAAATAATTGAAAGAGTGGGGCATTGACTGGAATCAGATGAATAGTAATGAAAATGGTTTTGACATTTACTTCCTTTAGAACTGTGTCTTATTATCTGGCTAAGACGAAATCCACGGGTGGCCTGATCAATAGGCTAACTAAAATATTCACCATGTTTTAGATAGTTCATTGAATTAGAAGTTGAGCTTATGCTAACATTACATCATACACAAAAAAAAAACTTGCTTGTGAGGCAGGATTCTGTGGACCTATTAACTTTATCAAAGACCACATCACTATCATTAAAAACTAAAAATCAAGGTAACGTGATTACGGATGTATAAAACTCGTCACTTAATTTTCCACTGGGATTGCTTTTGCATGAAAATTTCCTGTTCATTATTCTGAGTAATGAAAACAAAACGATTAGTACGAAATGGCTAGAACCTGTTATGAATTGTTTGGAAGGAAGGATTAGATGCGTTCAATCATATATTTGAAGACAAATTAAATAAAAAACTATAAATCGCAATTTGTAAAAGATACCTCTAATGTAAACGAAAATAGTTGTCAGTTTTTTTTTTCAGAGCAATATTTTTGTATTTATCATAACGACTAAATGAGGAACTTTGATAAAACATGTGACTGGAATAATCAAAGCAGTGCATGGCTGAAATATGTCTCAAAAAGGAAAAGAATTTAAAGAAACAACATCATCTGCTAACTGACAATCGTTTATAACAGTTTTTAAAAATTGTTGTAAAAAATATATTTCACTTTATAACTAATCCTTCATTGTGTTAAATCTCCTACACACCACGTCATATAGATAGAAAATATTAGTATTGTAATCGGATGTCCCTTGAGGTAATCAATATCCAAGAATTCATGAAATCGGAAGGAAGAGAAGATGATGCACATATGCTCCAATATTAATTTAAGGTGATATCTATAGATATGTATATATCTATACTCAATGTTTTTAATGAGGCGCATTTGCACCGACTTGCAGTGGTGCCATTTTAGCTCGAAAAAATTTCTGCTATCTGATTGGTTAGAATTATCTTGTCCAACCAATCAGCGATCAGGAATCTTTTCCGAGCTAAAAAGGCACCCCTGCGAGTCGGTGCAAATCTGCCTCACTATATATACTGTGTATGCTCATGGATATATTTTTGATTGAATATTTAGGCTGTGGTGTTCCAGTTTCTTTGAAATAGATGTCCTGAAATTTATATTTATTTTTTTTTACACTTAGAACTTGTAGATTATAATGCACTTATCATTGAAGTGCAAGTGTGTAAATTTTCAGTTTTAAAATTATATAATATAAAAGGTCATGATGTACTTGTCAAGAACGAAAAACTCCCGGTTCAAGTTTAAGAATTCACATAATTCTGGATCTGACGTAATTTGATGGGCTGCAAAAACAGAATTTAATGCAAGGAATACAAGAAATTGTCAATTCAATAATTCATTTACTGAAAACTGGATACCAGGAAGTTCATTGTACGTTGATTATTGAAGGAAAACTTTTAATTACGTCTTGGGAAGTTGGGACGTATTTTGCTAATGGAATTAATGATATATGAATACAGAAGAAATAAATTTAAGAGGAACAAGAGCAGAAAATTGGTGGGAAAAAATTGTGTAAAAGCAATCCCAGAATGCAAAATAACCTCTGCCCTCCCACCCATTGAAAAGGGAGAAAATGAGTGAGAAATTCAGGTCTCTGGAATTAAGACTGGCGTTCCTGGAATAGTCGCCAGATGAAGGTGTCGGATCCAGACGCCTCGACTAACCTCCTCTCCCAATCACAACCCCATTTCCAACCTCGATTCCCTCCCCCATCCCCTCCTCTCACCATAACGGCCCAGGGCCCTTGGAACCGTCAAGACTCCGAAAGGGGTAAACCGGCGGAGGAGGATTCTTGGTGGGTGGAGGTGCAGGATGAGGCCCAGGAGGATATTCGCAAAGAGGGGAGGATGGTCATGACAAGGCGGGGATCAGATCAGCAGCGATGAAAGATTCAGGAAAAGAAAGAGAGAGGTCGAATGGAAAACGGCCGCTGAGCGGCAGCGGGATGTTGGGAAGACGGATTGCGTGTGTGTGTGTATGTGTGCACATAGATTAATTTCTGGTTCATATTAGTTTAGTGGATTGGCCAGAACATGGTTTTCGTTCAATTTAGGTTTTAATTTATGAATTCAATTACAAGCAAAGAAAAAGATTGTAAGCTTTTACTGGTGAAATTACCAGTTACATGATGTAGAAGCCAGAGCATTTATTTTTTTCTAAATGTCTTCCAAGTTTATATCCTAAAAAAGATTAACATGGCAAAGTATAAGCAAGAATTTTAACGTAAAGATCACGAATTTAAACGGGAAAATTCTCCGTTCTCAGGCCTTAATTAACACTTGTGTTAACTATTACTTTGGTTTTTGGTACCAGAGATCTGAAACGTAGTCGAAACAGTGAGTAGCCTAATGTTAAAAGAATCTTGGAAACTACTAAACCTAGTTAAATTTTTGCCTTAAGATTGGACTCCGTGCGTTATCAGATATGCTTTTTCTGTAGGAGATATGTTATTTCTGGGCCATTTGTCATTGTTATGTTACAACTTGATTTATGCCAATTATTTTTAGACTAATATAATCATATTTCTGCGTATTTGACAGAGGAATCTATTGGTTTTATGATATTAGACATTTGATATGAAACATCAACCGTACAAACTATTTCTTACACTTTATGCAGGTTAGTTGTAATCGTGAATTCTATATATATATATATATATATATATATATATATATATATATATATATATATATATATATACATATATACTTACTGTATATATATATATATATATATATATATATATATATATATATATATATATATATATATATATACATATATACTTACTGTATATATATATGTATGCAGTCATAAGAAGTCCATTATAGGACTAAGGCCTATGACATGTCTTTCCATTTCTGTCTGCTTATGGTCGTTCTATACCAGTCATATATATATATATATATATATATATATATATATATATATATATATATATACATACATACATACATACATACATACATACATACATACACACACACACACATACATACATACATACATGCATACATACATACATACATACCAGGAATTATAGAATTCAGAATTATTTTTTTTACTACAAAAAAAGATGAAATTAATAACTAGACTCTTAGAATTACAGATCTATGATAGATTACTGCAAATTCTGGTCCGAAAAGAGAACATTTCTGGTTTTAGTTCAAATAAATGCAGTACGTAATTTTTTAAAAAGTCCGAGTGGTGTTAAAAGTAAGCTCTCATTTTTAGGGTCTGCATCAATTGATTCCCTTCCGTTTTAGGTTTTATGAAATTCATGAAATGAAAAGTCTATAAAAATTATCAGCGTACTAAGAATCGCTTCCATTTTTTAAAAGCGATTATATAAAAAAGGGCTTTAATAAATGGCTGTTAAAGTAACCGGCTTCATGGAGTATTTACAAAATTATGAGAGAATAAATAGAAAATTATTTTAATACATTACTCATAATGTGATTTTTATTCTAGCGTTAAAAAGTGCCAAGTAATGTGTACTTTGGAAAGCTCTTATTATTAAAGGAATTGTAAATTACTTAGTTGTCAACCTAGAAAAAAAAGATTCATATTCTCTTTTAATGTAATTCTTATGTTCCATCTGTTTCACTACGGAAAACTTTAGTTTTTCGATGTGATTAATTTTCAATTATTTTTTATGGTGATTTTATGGAATCGCGTTCGAAACTCTGCTCATAATTTGGTCATCTATTCAAGGAAATAGTAAATCATATGAATTTGTATATATATATATGTATATGTATATATATGTATATATATATATATATATATATATATATATATATATATATATATATATATATATAGGTGTGTTTGTGTTTGCTTATATATTTGTTTGTGTTTTATTTTACTCAGGTTTATATAGATTTTTTCTTTTATAAATGAACCAGAATTCCAGTGAATGATATGATTAACTGAAATGCATTTTTATCATTTGTATGGTTGAATATTATTTACTTGGTTTTATTCTATTTCTAGTTCCTCTCTCAAATCCTTGCATAAAAGCAGTCTGTAAATCCACACTGAAAGAAAATTTTTCTTTGTTGTTCCCGCTAAGTAGTTAGGCTTATGTTGGTTTCACCAGTACTAAGCTTAGTAATTTTCATTAGTGCTAAAAATACATAGTTTGTATATATATATATATATATATATATATATATATATATATATATATATATATATATATATATATATGGGAATGGGCTAGGGATTGTTTAAAGGTTCAGTTGCTTGTCTCACTTAAATACCATTGTTATAAGAATATCAATTGCCTTTGTTAATACTCTCTTGTTTCTTTCAAAAAATAATATGTTGAATTCATTACAACTAGTAACAAACACAAACAATGCCACAAAAATTAACAATGTAATTTAGAAGTTAATATATGTATACAGGGCAATCATCGTTATGGGAAAAGATTAGAGAAACGCATCGTTAAAAAAAAAAAATATTAAAAACCAGCAATTGCATTACTAGATTTTTTTTTTTTCAGAGAGAATTTTTACCATAATTTTTTTGCAATATAAAGCCTAGAATGTTCACCAGAATTGCTGAAAAAGAGGTACCTAGGGTGACCTCTGAATTCAATACCACATTCCTGTAAAAGAAAAGAAAGTAAATAGAAAAGGTAGAAAATTGGATGAAAAGAATTCAAAAGAAAAAGTGTAGTATTGTCACTGGGAGAGATCTTTTCTTTATCTTTTTTTTTCTTTAGATCTTTTGCTAGTGATAATAAAGACTTTCGATATTTCATTATCAGCAGAGTCCTCGCTGCCCTTACAAAACTTCTCAATTCATAACTGAATTACGGAGGAAAAACTTTTTAAAAGCAGTCATTAATGAAGAGGAGTCTGGAAAAAAAAAACTGTCCGTCAGCTTTATCGAATATCTTATTTTTTTCTGTTGTAATTACTATACTGATTCCTTCTTCATCTCCTTTACACAGTAATTATGCTCTTAATATTTTATAAGGCTTTTAATTGTTCCATCTATTTAAAGTTGTAAGATTTTAGCTGCCAGATGTATGTTGTATGTAGTGAATGCATCGATTCGTATAAGCAATACTGTATTCTGTTATATATTTCACTAATCTATCCTTGTATTTCTTTTCTAGCTTTTAGTGACTTTTTAGTGATTATAGATATTCAAAATATAATCTATGCACTTGCTAATGTGCATCAACTATTATTCTTTTTATCACTTCACCTTCCAGTATTGTATAGAATACGGAGCCAGTGTACGTTTGAAGAAAAATCAAAGGACAAATTGCTTCTACGATCGGTCCATATTTAAACTCATTTATGGAATAATCTGAACTTATTAGACTGAAAACATTATTAGCAAAGCATTAAGGGTAAGCACAATGTACCAAGGGATATTTGTCCCTGGTATTTTGCTTTAATTTGGGTATCTTTCACTTTATGCATGTAATCTGTCGTTATCTGAAAAACTCATCCTAGGGCCAAATCAATCTGCCTGTCGGAACTTCGGGAGTCTTAAGAAAATAAGTAGAGCAAATTAGCGAAATATATTACGTTCATAAACATGGATCTACAATGGTGATATATTGTAAATGAATCTGAATCAGTACTTCATTGTTGACGTGGTTATCTAAAAAATCAAGGTGGTTCCATTCTAGAGTTAAGTCAAGAGAGTTTTAGTAATCTGCATTAGATTATTATACAATTCTCTTTTATCGTCTGTGAAGTGGATTTTTACTTTATAATTCCATTCAATCTAGAATAGCGTGAAAAAGTTGTAGCTACCCTCATGCTAACCTGGTATACTTCTATCTGTTCTATGAGAATGTTTGGTGTCTGTCTGTCTTTTATTAACACACCTTTTACACTACACCGTATTTTTCATTTACAGAAATTCAACTGTAATGCTCTATACAGAACGTGTCCCTAACACTTAATAATCAACTATAGATATAGCTGATATAAGTCTTCTTTACAGTTTATACATGAAATATCTGTTTTGGTGTTGTTACTGTTTTTAAAATATATTATTATAATTGTTCATTATTTCCCTTATCGTTTATTTATTTCCTTATATCCTTTCATCACTGGGCTATTTTTCCCTGTTGGAGCCCTTGGTCTTCTAGCATCTTGCTTTTCTAACTAGGGTTGTAGCTTACCTAGTAGTAATGGTAATGATAATAACTGGTTCTCGTAGCCAAGGAATGCAACATGCATGCACAAAACTAGAAACGAAATCAGACACGAGTACATCTATTAAATGTGTTTTATATTTCTAATGTCACATTTTTAATCTTTATATATCATAAAATCATTTTTGTTAGAGCTCAACAATGATTCCATCCGACCCGGCCATGATTCTTACTCAGTAAGTTGGGCAGAGATATTAGCTTGTTAAGTTTTCTTACATCGTGGAAGCGCTTTGCGTGTCGCAGTGTGCCAAATAAATCAAGAATGCCGTTACGTTGACATATATCAGCCACTGTTACTATCAAGTTATGTCACTAATTCCCAAATGTACTGCAAAGTTGCTTTTTTATGGACACTCATAGACCCAATGTCCTCTTTTCTTTATTCTGATTTAAAGTTAAAAGATACATAGCAATGCAATAGGACAGTTGTTAATTAAAGATTTATATATTAGAAAATAAATATGAATCTTTTTAACGATTAAAAAGAAATACCAAAGTCCATTAATATCTTGTGAACAGGAGTCAATAGCTTGTTTGAAGAACCAGCAATTCATTTAATTGTTTTAACAATAAAATGCAACCGAAAATTGAGAATTGAAATAAATCTGAACACAATGTGTGAATTGAATTTTAAAATTATAAATTTCTTTGCACCTTATAATGTACCCATTTTATATTAATTGCTGCTACTTATTTGTTTTCAGCGATGAGCCTATTAATTTTAGGGCCGTGCGCTTATTGAATATTAACTACAAAATATTTGATATATTCCATTAACACACAAAATCTTCTTTTAATAAGGAAATAACCGGTTTTAATAGCATGCAATTACTTGGAGTTTAAGCTGTCACCATTAGCACCAGTTATGTGATACTGTTGTTATAAACGATTGTTATTAATTATGGCATGATTTTTAATTACGCATAAAAAGAATTAATTACTGTCCTGATCCTGCGAAAATTATAGTTTAATTAGTACCCCGAGAATGACATGATATTTGTTGGTTATTGTTCTAATTAATAGGTAATTTATAGATATCAGTTTCTTATGGTTTAATAATTCATTGAGGATATACTATAATGATAATGATCATGATAATGTGTAGTCTTTTGCGTTTAATGACCGAATCCCACTACTTCCATGAGGAGCTTTCTAAGACCAAAGCTGCTACAATATAACTCCTGAAAAGAGGTAGAGCATCTTATCGTGTTTTTATATGACCATAATAACGTATGTTATAAACAGCATTGCATACGAATATCCAGAGTGCATGGATACTAGGCTGTAATAATGAATTGCAAAGATGGGTTAAGAATGTAGAGAGAGAGAGAGAGAGAGAGAGAGAGAGAGAGAGAGAGAGAGAGAGAGAGAGAGAGAGAGATTCTTCTGTGGGGTATACATTTTTGGTAAGGATGATATGTTTTGAAATTGAATGCATTCAACTACTTTCCTGACATATTGAAATTATTCACAACGCCATTTCGGATATTTGATATAGTTTTATTTTCGAAGGATAATGTGTTTGTTGATAATGATTAAAGTCTTTACTAAATCTCCCAGTTCTTATAATTTCATTGCAAAGATTTTAATAGTTGGGATGTTGATGTATTCATTCAGTCCTTCCATATCCTGTTCCTTAATTTGCCTGGTTTAGTGAATCCTTTTGCATAAGATGTAATCTTTTAAAACATGCAATTATTTTTCTTTTAGCTTTTTATCCCAGGAAATTTCGAACGGAAATCTACATAATTATATTTATGGAAAAGGATTGTAAAAATGAATGTCAGGTAAATGATGTACATTTTCTGATTTATAGATGATTTTCTTTGTATTATCTGACTTACAAATAAGTTAGCCTGGAGGTCATATTGTAGAATATTCGTTAATGCAACGTGTAATCAAGGTAACTTTCTAATCTGAACATATTTGCAATATTGTTTGAATAATTTCGTTGAAATCAGATAAGATTGGACAAAATCCTTTTGTTACTTCAATCAAAACGTTTGTCAAAGTGAAGTTGGTATATAGCATCGGAATTCTCCGTATCAGTGGTAAAGAAATGCTCCTTCCCATTAATTTAATGAATATACATAAAAAAAAAAATCCTTAAGTTCTCCTAATCTTATTCACCACCGTAGCATGATATCAAGTATTGATTTTGCCCCTTTTTTCCTATGCGTCATCTTTATATTTCATGCCGCATGAACATTCAAATCTATTTCTCATGATTTTTTAGAATAATTTGGAGAATTATATATATTCATATATATATATATATATATATATATATACATATATATATGCATGTGTATATATATATATATATATATATATATATATACATATATATATATATATATATATATATATATATATATATACATACATATATATATATATATATATATATATATATATATACACATGCATATATATATGTATATACATAACATATGTATATATATACATATATATATATATATATGTATATATATATACATACATATATATATATATATACACATGCATATATATATGTATATACATATATTATGTGTATATATGCATATATATTATATATATATTATATATATATATATATATATATATATATATATATATATAATGTGTGTATATGTATGTATGCATAGTTTTCTGTTCTACTGTACTATATTCTTATACTGGGTGCATAGGTATTTACATCTATTTCTATTTATCTTGCTTTTTCATTTTCGAAGAATCGGTGAAATTGTGGAAATGGTAACAGCGGTGCATTTGGTCGAAGAAATATTGCAATTCATTAAGTTTGCAATGGAACGCATTGAGAAATACTGAAAACACATTTCATTCGAGCCGGCTCCCGTAACGGCAAAATATGACCTCGGATCTTGGCACGGTAACATTTTCCCAGCCTCGAATCTGGAGGCTTCAGCATGTGCTGCTTTCCAGCTTGCGTATGGGCGATCAAAATCTTCAGCTTTTTTAAAGGCCGTAAATATCCTGGCGCCTCATGAGTTTTGCTTTCCAGATTGCAGACCTATTATCGGCTTAGCGTATATTAGGTAATCTTGGACGGTAGTAGATGTTTTCTGGGTAGTCGCGTGATTAATATGTTGAAACTGAATTTCGGTTAGTGTTTATAAAACATGTTCATTAATTTATTAAATCTTTTTAATACTTCTTATTTTACATTTATATGTTGATTAACGAAAGTGTCGCTATTGGTTTTATAGGTTGAAATGATACCAGATGGTGTGAGTTTACGGATACGGTCGATTAATTTGTATCATATATCACTGAATGGCCTTTGATGCCCAGTGCTTGGCTTGAGGCCTAAGATTTATAACCGTATCCTATAAGACATATTTATGTTACTAAAAATTCTCTTATAAAAGTGATGCCTTTTTAAGCAAATGATGTTTGTCTGACATATCATGTGTAAAGTGTCTGCAAGCATCATTAGAATTAGGAAATATTTAGCATTAAGTGGGGTGGTTATTATTAGCTAACAGAGAAGCGAGGTGAATGCAAGTAAAGGTTATTCAAGAGATAACGAGCTTATATACAAGCAGTTTAGAGCAAGAATTTCTCAAATGTTCAAACAATCTATAAAATGACAAGTTTAAACAGGTTGTTTTATTATTAGTGTGGGAGAGCACGAGAGATAAAAAAGCAATAGCATTACATGTATGACCGTGTATGAAATATGTGTGGTACATAGCTCCCCCTAAAATAGCCATGCATCTCAAACAGGGCATCCTGCTTTAGAGAGCGAACTATAGGCCGGTTCTCTTGGAGGAGATATGCAGATTTTAGGTGATCAATGGAGACCTAGTCTTCTTTGCCACGAATGTTAATTAAGAAGGCCTTCTGTGTGCGATGGGTCACAAGGAAACGGCACATGTAAAGGGGCGTCAACAATGACTTGCTAGTGTCGTTGCTAGGAAGATGCGCGTTGCAGCCTGTAAATCTTTTGATATGTGTTGCTTTGTTAGGGGCTTGTAAGTCTAGTGTCATGGAGTATATTTTCCCACAATGTGAAGTAGGCATTGAAGATTGTCGGATGAGGTTACAGATGGAATAAATTCAGCAGAGATGACCAACGGGCTCCCATACACCATTTCAGCTGCTGAGACATCCAGGGTGTCCTTAGGAGTGGTCCTTAATTTAAGGATGACTCAGGGAAGCTCAGTAAACCTGTTGGAGTTATTGCAGCGGGACATCAATGCTGCTTTGAGGGTGCAAAATTGTTCAATCATTCTGTTGGCTGCTGGGTTGTAGGCAGTTGTCTGATTTAGGGTGATGCCCGGAAGATTCGCTAATGATGTCCACAATTGATAGGTGAAAGTGGTACCCCTGTCAGAATGAATATGCTCAGGGATACTAAATCTTTCTATCCACTCTGAGAGTAAGGTAGATGTACATGAGGCGAACATTGCAGTTGCATGGGAATGGCTTTGGAAAAACGAGTGGAGCGGGCAATGATGGTAAACATATAACGGTGTCCATGTGATGTGGGTAGGAGACCTACTATATTGACGTTATTGTAGGCAAAACAACTCTGAGGTTCAAGAAAGGTGCCCACTCCTGAATCCGTGTGTCGATGTACTTATGACAATTAGCATGAAGTATAGCCGTGAACCCAATCCTTAGCATCCGTAGTAATGCCATGCCAAATGAACTTCTTCAGTAGCTGTGCAGTAGATAGGCATGAGGGATGAAAGAGGCCATGGTTGAAATTTAATGCCTGTTGGCGCATGGGGCCAGGTATTGATGCTCGTGGTCTACCAGTACTGACTTCACAGAGGAGGGTGGCCATTGGAGTCGTCGAGAGTTACTTATTCCCAACATATGGATGTGCAGGATGTTTTACATGCTTGGTACTCTGGATTGTTTTGTTTGGCTTTTGCCAAAGGATTGTATTCCAATCCCAGGTGAATTGTGGTCAGTGGTTTCTTGACAGGGCATTGGCAACAGGATTCATTATCCTAGGGACGCGTTGAAGGGTGCAGTTGTATTCAACCATGGCGGAGAGATGTAGGCATTGATGGGTGAACCAGGCGCCGAACTGTTGAGTGAAGGCATGCACCAGAGGCATGTGGTCTGTGCGAATGATGAAGGGCACACCTTCTAAGAAGTGGCGACAGTGATAGGTAGCCAAATGCATTGCTAGCAATTCTCTAAGGTAGAGTAGCCTGATTCTCCCTTGTGCAGTCTTCGGGAAGGGTGAGCTGTTGATCACCTACTCCAGTACTGCACCAATAGCGACGTCGGTGGGATCGGTGGAGAGAAGGAGAGAGGCATGTGGCATGGGAAAAGTGAAAGCAGCAGCCAGTGATATGGCATTCTTTGCGTTGCAGAAGGCCGCATCTTCATGGGGACCCACTTCAGGTCTTTTGGATTGAACCTTGAGGAAGGCGTAGAGGGGGGCAAGATAGGTGGTGATGGCTGGCAGGAACTGGTGATGATAGTATTATCCCCAAGAATTCTTGCAGTGCCTTGATGGTCGTAGGCGTGGGGAGGTTCTGAACAGCTGCTATATTCTCAGGGAGGAGGTGGACTCCTTCAGGAATGATGAGGTGCCCTAAAAACTGATAATTCGTTGGTGCCAAAGGTACACTTGTCGTACCAGACTACAAGGCCGTTCCATTGTAGGTAGTCAAGAATGATGCATAGGTGACGAAGGTGTTCCTCTTTGGAGGAATAGAACATAAGTATATCGTTCACGAAACAAACACAGATGGGGAAGTCCCCTAAGATGCCATCCATGAGGGGTTGAAAAGTGGCCCCATCACTACGAAGGTTAAAACAGGAATAATTGAGTCTGTTAGTACCAAAGGGGTTAGGGATGTCTTTTGGGTTCATGGGCACCTGATAATACCGCTTTGTGTAAGTAGTAGGTAACATCGGTGATGTTGGATCAGACACCTGTAATCTCCAGAAGGGTGCAGGGAACCATCCTTATTGAGGATGATGTGTGAAGGTGACATCCTCGGGCTTGAGTCCTTTTGGGCGGGCTTAGGACTCATGGGTGCGCTGATGTGGAGTGTGAAGTTGGAGGGGGGTGAGTTGAAAAGGTATCGAATGTTACGTTGGCAACGAGGAATATCAAATGGTATCTGGCGCTCCATAATGATAGTGTGAGTGTCTTGTACCCATAGGTGGCGATCTCAGATCCGTTGGCAGCTACCAGACAGACATCCAGCAAGCTTAGAATGACTACGTCGTGTTCTGTAGAGTGACTTTGGTAGATGAGAACGGCAAGCACCAGTGTCTTACAAAAATCACACATGTACCTGCATTATGTAAAAGGAAATGATTAGTGACAAGGGAGGCCAGCGTCACAAGCAATAACCTACTTACACGTTTTTTGGCCAGTGACAACCATCCTTACATTTTTTCGCAGCAGCCCTGAGTCTGGAGTGGTAGAAGCAAAACTGTTGCTGATAGGCATCATTAAGTAGCTGGAGAGGTCGTTGGTTGGCCCGTGAGCGAGGGAAGGCATAGGCAAGTGGTGGGTGGTGTTGTCGCCATTCCTGCACGTCACGTCGCGGTGTGGGCATCGGTGTCTTACCACATTCACGTAGGCTGTAGTCAGTGTTGAGTAGCTGCCCTCTTCTGCAGGAGTAGAGGCGGTGATGGAGGTTTTGAAGGTGGTGAAGTGGTAGTCCATAAGGGCACCAACTTTGATCATCCTGTCCTACATGGGGATGGCGCCGCATACAGGTTCAGTTAGGTGTCGTACTCAAAGGGCACGAAGTAGGTTTACTTCCCGAGGAGAACTGTCTGTGGCAGGTTGAATGCAAGTTTATTCAACAGATAACGAGCTTATATACAAGCAGTTAAGAGCAAGAATCCCAAAATTTCAAGCAATTTAAAAAATGCGATGGCAAGCTTAAACGGGTAGTTTTATTATCAGCGTGGGAGAAAGCGCGAAAAGAAAGAAAAAAAGCCATAGCATCACATTGTATGAGCGTGTATATAACAAGCGCGGTACAGCATATTATGGAAACAGAAATATATGGAGTTTCAGAACTTTTATGAAAACGAAGAAGTTACGAAAACAAAGGACTAAGGACTTGCTTTAGAATACCCTGATGGAGCCAGTCGCCAATTAGCTGCCACGTGTTTTGGTATTGTCGTAAATAACATTGTTAGAAGCGTATTCATATTTACTGAAAAAAGGGGGTAGACTTAAATTTTGACCTGCATTGAAATCATTTATGAAATGGAACAATATTTCCATTTCATAAATGTTTTCATAAATGGTTAGGCTAGGCTAGCTTTCACAATTGGGTACACTATTGAGGAAACAAGCGATCAAAACTGGTAAACACAATCGAATGATTTAAATTTCATTGATACAGGTAATGCTAAAGCAAAATGTAACACCAATTCATCTTATTCACGAAATATTGCAGGACATAACTGATTGAATATTTATATTCGTTATATTCAGCTAACATCAATCCATTAATAACATATTTTAACCCCCCCCCTCCCCCCAAAAAATAACCTTTGTATTATTCCATATAACGAACTAAAGAGGTAGCTTAAAATCACAAAAGATTTCTTTTGATAATTCCTCTCAAGATAGAAATGTTCTAGCCTATCAGGTTACGTGCTATATATATATATATATATATATATATATATATATATATATATATATATATATACATATATATATATATATATATATGTATATATATACATATATATATATATATATATATATATATATATATATATATATATATATATATATATAAAGCACTTAGTAAAGAGAAACCAGCTTTGAAATATCCGGCGAGCTATCCCTACGAAGACACTAATTATATTTAACCAAGCCCCATTCTCTACCTAACCTAGCCCACCCATGTGGACAATTTACCCTCTGACAGTTAAAAATGGCTCGTAATTACCTTGAGAAACACTAATTACCGGCAGTTACATTAATGAATTGGCACACCCAAAGAAAGACATCCTCCCAATGGCATCCTTATTTACTCTCCTGACGCATTAACTAATTAATGCTGAAACTTCGGGACACATATTTTGTGATGTTTGTTATCCGATGCGTCAAGGTGCCAGTGCTGGAATTACTATGATTTCTTAAAGGTTATGGTAATTAAGAATTATTCAAGTCTCTTGTCATGGTTTCAGTGTTATTTATCTCTCTCTCTCTCTCTCTCTCTCTCTCTCTCTCTCTCTCTCTCTCTCTCTCTCTCTCATTTTACCTCCAGTAAATACCCATTTAATAACATCTCCGTAACATCCATGTTCGAAAACGAACCGTGTATACTAACTCTCTCTCTCTCTCTCTCTCTCTCTCTCTCTCTCTCTCTCTCTCTCTCTCATTGAACCCTACTCTTTCTTCCGGGTTCTATTGTTTTACTCAAGAGCTCGAATGAAAAGAGATTGTAGCAGTCTGAGGCCTGCTGCTTGATGAATATGCTGTCACTATTATAAAGAAAGTTTTTTTTTTTTTATCGTGAAAAAATGGAAGAGTAAACTTCCCTTATAATGTACTATACATTTAGGTATAATGATTTTTTAGGAAAATAAACAAAAGATACTTCAGCTCCCTTACATTTGTATGTATATTCTTTGATAGCTGTTCTTTCAGTAATCAATGAATTAATAGACAAAGGTTTCCCTATCATGTATTTAAATTTTTTATTTGTTTATGTGTATATCTAGAATTTATTTCAATGTCACACACACGTATGCATACAAACACCAGTACTGCCAAATAGAAAAAGACTGAATAGGCGTCATAGTGGAAGGAGTGCGCAGACTTTAAAATACGGACTCTAATTGTTGTTCTGTTGATAATTACTCGCTGCATACAAAACGTTTAGTAGATATTCGTATAGTAGGACAACAAAAATGGAAATTCATGACATAAATCTCTTTTGATTTAATTTTATATAGTTTGTAGAGCTTTTGAACACAATGAAAAAATTCATTAAACTTTATTTTCACTGGTTGCCATTAAAACTACAATTAGAAATTAAATACCTATAATAATTGGCATTTAAATAACTCACTATTAAACAACCGTAATTTGCGTTAATGAAATGTATATGTTAGACACCGCTTAAGACTACTATCCTTAAGATATTTTTATCCATACTCTCTGATGTACTTATTTCTGGTTATATTGAAATTTTTTATTGTCATACAAATAAAAGTTTGAGACATGAAGTGACTGTGTAATTTAATGAGTGGTAGAAATTTATCAGAATCTTGAGAAACAAAAATTAGAGATGTCCATAATCAGACTTTACGGTTACTTTTATATATAACCTTACTTTTACTTCAAAAGTAATTATTCGCTAACTATTATTTGTTCTGCTTTTTCCTCAATACATTCCAAATTACATATCTATCAGGTTGAGTAGTTTTTTTTTTTTTTTCTAGATTCATGCATGACATTTTTATTACCATCTACTTTAAAATATATTAGGTACTGATTTCTTAAAATAGATAGATCAACAAACAAGCCAGAGTATTAACTTGTGGAAATCAATGAATTCATTGGAGGAATAGATTGGTAGAAGTTTTACCGTTGTGTCTCATGATAGTTATCTCAGGGCCTCTTTAGGTTGCAGGAACTTGAGTAAGTAGCACTCCAGCTACTATGAAAGTTGTTGAACTATGGAAATGGTCAATGACTTGCGGTATATAACACAATGCTATTTTTGCACTTGTTCCAGTGACAGAGCGAGAGAAGAACTAACCGGGTCATTTACTTTACGTATTGTGAAGTTATGGCACCCATCTTGAAGATTGTCACGCACGCACACATATGAATATATATATATATATATATATATATATATATATATATATATATATATATATATATATATATATATATATGTATATATATGTATATATATTGTGTGTGCGTGTGTAAATTATTATTATTATTATGAATATCTAAGCTCCCACCCTAGTTGGAAAAGCAGGATGGTATAATCCTAATGGTTCCAACAGGGAAAATAGTCCAGTGAAGAAAGGAAATAAGGAAACAGATATAATAGTGGCCTGAATGTGCTCACAAGTAAAGGAACTCTAACCCAAGAAAGTGGAAGACCATGGTACAGAGGCTATGGCTCTACCCAAGACTAAAGAACAATGGTTTGATTTTGGAGTATCTTTATCTTAGAAGAGCTGCTTACCATAGGTAAATAGTCTTTTCTACTCTTAACAAGTGGAAAGTAGCCACTGAACAATTACAGTGCTGTAGGTAATCCTTTGAGCGAGTGGAGAAGAATTTTTTCGGTTATCTTAGTGTTGTCAGGTGTATGAGGAAATAGGAGAATATGTAAAGAATAGACCAGACTATTCGGTGTATGTGTAGGCTAAGGAAAAATGAGCTCTAACAAGGGAGGGATCCAATATAGTACTTACTATCTGGCCAGCCAAAGGACCCAGTAACACTGTAGCGGTAGTATCTCAACGGGTGGATGGCGCCTTACCCATCATACCACCTTCTAATATATATATATATATATATATATATATATATATATATATATATATATATATACACACACATATATATATATATATATATATATATATATATATATATACACACACATATATATATATATATACACACACACATATATATATATATATATATATATATATATATATATATATATATATATATATATATATGGTTTTGTACGTGTTCAATAACTTAGCTTCTATTAACCTTATCCTCACCAGGATTCGAACCTATACCCTAGTAGATTTGAACTAAGACATCAGTGTCGTCCCAGGTTTAAGAAAAAAAAAATAAGCTCGAATCGTGGATAATTCTCCACTGTTGTTAATTATACCTACTGTAAAGTAAATTCGACATACATGAGTTATGTATGATTTAATATGTCAGAATATGAAAATATCCGTGACAAGCATTCGTGTATGAATGTAAACTATGTGAATACATTTTTTACCTTTTTTATTCAATTATACTGATATGTGTTTACATGTTGAGAGTTGTTATTTACATCTTGTTCAGCTTACTCTTGACCTTTTGTTATAATGTTTAACCTTTATTATGAAATTATCTCTTACTTCGTATTTCCTTCTTATCTTCTCATATTAGAAAGGTCCTAGTCTCGCAATCTGTGAATCGGGAGTTCGAGACCCGCTGAATCCCTATATTTCATACAAGTGTGTGCAACCTCATCGTCCTTTTGACCCAGAGGTGGTAAACCAGGTGAACCATATAGGTCTACCTGCTGAATCAATGTCAACCATTGCCTGGCCATACCTGGTCCTAGCTAGGTTGTAGAGGTGCCTTGGGTGCTGATCATATGTATATATGGCTGGTCTCTAGGATATTGTCCTGTCCCTTGTCCGTGCCCCTCATGAGAAAAGTAATATAATAAGTATTCCTAAATTACTTTTTAAATAAGAAATATAATACAGGAAATTATCTTATTTCTCTTCCTCTTGTTTTGTTAGTTTATATAGGAGTTATTTATTTTAATAATACTCTTCTTAAAATATTTTCTTTTTCTTTTTCCCTTTCCTCACTGGGCTATTTTCCCTGTTGGAGCCCCTGGGCTTATAGCATCTGGCTTTTCCAACTAGGGTTGTAGCTTATCAAGTAATAATAATAATAATAATAATAATAATAATAATAATAATAATAATATAAATGCCTGGATATTGTTTTCAGTTCAGTATTTTTAATTCGTCATGTAAAAAGTTTTCGTAAGAAAAAAAATCAGTTTTCGCTGACCAATTTTGTCCTGAAGCTTAACTTGGACTCTTAATCCTCTTTCCCTTCTTTTTTCCCGTTGCGGTCATGTTTTCCCCCTGAATTTTTAATAAGTTATCTCTCTACCATTGGAAGAGATTCGGTAGTTCTACGCCACTGTGGTTTAAATATTTGTTCATCATTCAGTTTGTGAGATATAATATTTCCGTGGTCGTTAATTCTATCTTGAGAGGAGGACGAATTAAGTTTGTTCATTAATACATGAAGTTTCAGTAAAATTCTCTTATAACGTGGTTAGGCAGTAATTAACGTCGAATGGTCAAAACTTCGACTTTGAAAGGAAAATTAGTTGTAATGCTCTTGATTTATTTCATGGAACTCTTAATTATTTTACTGATATATACAGTATACAGTATATATATATATATATATATATATATATATATATATATATATATATATATATATATATCTACACATATATATACATATATATGTGGACATCACGAACAACCTTCTGGACACCCCGAGGATACACAAGAAACCGAGGGAGACAAAAAACCCGCTGGCGAGATGACTTAGCCCAACATAAGCAACAGTGGCACAGAATAGCTTGCAATAGAAATCTGTGGAGGAACCTGGGGAAGGCCTACATCCAACAAAGGACTTTCGAAGGCTGAAATGATCATGATGATGATATATATATATGTATATATATTTATATATGTGTATATATATACACATGTATATGTATATATGTATATATATGAATATGTACATATATATATATTTATATATATATATATATATATATATGTGTGTGTGTGTGTGTGTATACAGTTTATATATATGTATATATATTTGATACTACCAGTATTATTATTACCTCCACCAACGAAGTTGGAAGGTGTTTTTATCCCTGCTTGTATTAGTAATTTGTATTTTTGTTTTGGCGACACTTTTAATCGTAGAGTAATGAAACTTGCAGCAATTAACCGTTATCTAACAAGCATGACATGGTTAAAATTTTGGAAGGTTAATCTCAAAGGTCAAGGTCACGGTCAAGCAATATGTCCAATTCACGTAATCAGCCATAAGTTTGGACATCGTTGTCACAGAGACTTCAAACTTGGTTCATATTTGAGTGTATAAAAATCCACGCCAAATAATACATTTTAATGTCAAAGGTCACGGTCAAGGTCGAACAGAAGGTCAAGAAATAAGCGGCCGATCTGGGAGTCTGGGTTTTACTGAGCGCCCCTCTAGTTGTTGTCATTATTATTATTATTATTATTATTATTATTATTATTATTATTATTATTATTATTATTATTATTATTATTATTATAATTATTATTATTATTATTATAAGCCATACGATAAACCATTGTCATAAAAACAGATTAGTATGAAAAAATAATGAAGAGATAAAGATTGAAATATTGAACGCATATATATATATATATATATATATATATATATATATATATATATATATATATATATATATATATATATACATACATATATACATATACTGTATATGCACATACACATTGAAGGCGGTTGCCTTAGTGGCATCAATTTATTAGAGATAAGAATCTTCGTATTTTCGCATTTTCTTGACACTACTAATGTAATCGCCTTCAATGAAAATTGCATCAGAAAGAAGCTATGCACTGTACATCAACGTAAAACTACCAAGTGACTTATGAACTATAAATGAGACTTCTTAGCCCTCTGAAATATATATATATATATATATATATATATATATATATATATATGTATATATATATATATATGTATATATATATATATGAATATCTAAAACAAGCATGTTACCTGTAAACTATAAATGACACTTATGTCAATCTGCTCATAAGAACAGCATTTCCCCTAAGGTTTAACTCCTGGAGTTCCCCTGTTTCAACTATTTTATTGGGCAGATCATTCCACAACAAAACTTCTAGAATACTGTTTAGTATTAAGTTTTGTAGAAGAAAATGTGCGGATCTTATAATTAACTGAATACCTCGGACTAAGTTGTTGTAGATATAGTTGAAGATGGAATATAAATAATAGTAGAACCTATGGAAAATATTATACAGCGTCCTAAAAGACTATTGATCTCTGGTGCAAGAGATTAATATCCAGATCAGGGATATGGAATTTAATAGACCGTTAGTTTTTGTCAATCGAGTCAAGATGAGAGCCAGCTACCGAAGTTAGATCGGAAGAACAATATTCCAAAAATGGTAGAAATGTTTATTATGATAGTTAGATTATTAGATTCTAAAATGTTGTTTTATCACTATGCCAATTTTAAGTTCAATAAAAAAGAGAGATAGAGTATATATGTATCCCTGGGGTAAATTTAAAATCAAGAACACGCGTAAACGTTTAGAATTTCAAATGAACTGTGAATAGTTTAAAAAAGAAGAAAATGTCAATAAAAAGTCCAAGGTGAGGATGATGTGATGTCCGTTATCTATTGACGATCATGCTTTGGGTTTCGTTATGGTTAACTTCATCACTGAAGATGTAAACTATTCACTTATTTTAGCTAGATCTCCATTCAGGGATTCAGGAAACTCGGATCTACATTTAGGAGAGAGATCGATGCAGATATCATATCCTGCTATATCTTTCCACCACTGCGTAATATCAGGATCCATTCATCTATTATAGCTCTTTGAGCGAGAATACCATCAAATAGACAAAATCAATATCATTTTAGATAATCCTAGGCGCGTTCAGATATGTGAGATGATGACTTTTCAAATTTATTTTCCCATCATCTGTTGGAATAATCTCTTGAAAATGTAAGAAGTGTCGGCGGTTTTGCAATGGGTGAAATAAATTAATCTGATATTGATGGAATTTTCAGTGGGAAGAATCTTTTAAAGAACCGTTCTTACGTTTAGATGAAGATGGCAATTACTTTGAAATTGATATTGCAGTTAGAATAAGTTTAATAGGCATAGATGCATTAATAAACAAGACTGAAATGGTGTTATATTCAGGATATTGTCAAGAAGGTGGTAAGCTACTTTTGTCTTCACGAGAAAGCGTGTTTCAAATTTTTGGTGACACTGTAAAGGGTATTCCAGTATTGCAGTGACCTTCAGTTTTGTGATGACTCAATTTCCAACGCGAATCAGAGCTATGGTATAGACGTTCGTTGGAATGATGAAACTGTGAAGCCCAACAGCAGTATATCGCCAGAAGAATTCTGTCCCCCATTTTGATTGAATTTGCTTGATGGACAATCTGTCGCTTGTTGGGTCACTTGGTCGATTACAAGTGTCGTTTCATTTAATTCTGCAGAGGTATTCGTTTGTTTGTTTCATACCAGCTCAAATTAGGAAAAACGTTTTATAATTGAAGAATTTTTTTTTTGTTTTCGTTTCCCTAAAGTTATCTAGATATAGCTCTTATCTTTTCCATTAAACTAACAAGAGACGTAAGATTTTCTAATCAAGTTTCATTTGAAGATTAATCTAATTTTTTTAGTAACGTCAATTCTGTTTCACAGTCATGAATGAATTTTTTTTTGATTGTCTTCGTAATGTATAAGATATTTGTTTAAGTATACAGGATATCTTGTCAAACCTATCATCAATTAAAATTCCATTTTCATAATCTTGAAGGTGTTTAAACTTGAATAAATTAAGTTTATGGACATTCATTGATGATGTTTTTTTTACTCTTATTTTCTTGTTAAAGGAAACAAAACATGCAACATAAAGCTAATTTTGCAAGATAGTTTTTATTTGACGTATGCAATGTATTATGTTTGCACCATTTAGAAATTACGTTTACGTAAATTGTGACAGCAACAGTATATGAAATTGTGACTAGCTTTTGTCAAATCAGGGGAAACGTTTCGTTATTCTGATTGATGCATAAGGGAATAAGACTTTAGATTTTCATTAATGGTTTGTGACATATATTTTGCAATACCTACTAACAAACCTTCCTTTATTTTTGTTCAAGAAGTTCATTAGAAATTGCAAGATGTGCATATTAATATCCAGGTGGAAGACAGGGCCTGTTCCAATTAAAGTAAGGGGAAATAGGTTGGTTTTAGGATAAGAATTTTTGAGCTGGAACGTAAGGGGAAGCAAGATAGCGATGTTTTTGGGAGCAGATATTAGCATATAAATAGAAGCTTCTGTTCTGTGATATGAGATCATATTAGATATAAATCGACGGATAACAGCAATCCCGCGAAGCAAATAGTGTTGCGAATAGTCTTTTTCCTCCCCACCCTCTTGCTAGATTGGTATTGGTTTTTCACTCCCACGAGAAAACAAGTAGGAATAGAAAATAGAAACAGAAGTAATATAGATATTGTTCTTTTTTAATACAGAACTAAAATATATATATATTTTTTATTTAGAATTACTCTCTTAATTGCAGTTATAAAACACTTAAACTTGAATAATATCACAACCATCAGATCTCTAGTTATTACCGCATTTGTAGCTAGTATTAGCTCTGATATTATGGCAAACATTTTTATTCATATTTCATTTTCATTTAAAAATCCTCAAATCTTTTACTGCCTATAAGCATTTTATATTCATCATAGGGCAGGTGAACTTAGACAACATGGATATAGAAGTGGAAAAAGTTCAAATACCTAGAAATGACTAACGAAAGATCTGAGAATAAAGACATAACTAATAGTATTTAGTACAATCACTCAATATTACTGTATATCTGGAGTATGAGCTTTCACCAAGACTAGAAAAGAGATCTGAATTTTTTCAAAATACTATATGTATATTAGGGCAAATTACTGCCCCTATATTAGACTAAGCTGCTCTATTGTAGAATGGAGAATATTATTATTATTATTATTATTATTATTATTATTACTAGCTAAGCAACAACTCTAGTTGGAAAAGCAAGATGTTAAAAGCCCAAGGGCTCCAACAGGTAAAAATAAGGCCCTGGTGGGAGATCAGAGATAAAATAGGTCAGTCACACATTAGCTAAGTCATAAAATCAAGGCGGTTTTCAGTGGGTAGATCACGTGGCAAGAATTAGGGAGGAACGAATACCCAAGAACTGCATTCTTTAAACTGTGAATACCCAAGAGAATATTCCTTGCTGACACGATTGGACAAATATCGCTTGCTATATCCAGAAAGGATTAAAACAGATGCTTAAGGGAGAACTTCGGAGAATGGGAAGTGGTACCCTTGGAGTAACCGGATGAGTGGCTGGCACGAGCACAGGACAGGAGAGAATGGAGGAACATTTCCAAAAGCGGTCATGGGTCAATGGAGTCATAGCGAATTACATAAAGAGAACGTACAGATTTTTCTCCTAAAATAGAAGGTTAGAACTGTAATTAGAGTTCTTAGTCCTCCCTATTCCCTTAGTAGCCTTATTGCTATAGAAAGTAAGTATTTTGATGTGATTTCACAATGAATGACTTTATTTACAATTCAAAAATGATTAATGAGTTTGCCTTTTCTTGGGTAAATACTTATACATTTAATCACTAGTATATATTGCAGTTCATGCCAAAAAAAGTAGTATAGATAGAGTGTTAATGCGACGTTCTTTATAAAGTAGGTTTAGTCTTACTGTCTGTTAGTAAAGCTATGACATCTGTTATACGTATTATTAAACAGGATTACGTTTGGAAGAGAGAAGTATTTGCATCATTATTGGACGAACTGAATTTGCATAAATTCCATGTACACTTTTCTCACTTTCTTTACAGCTAAGATTTTTATATGCTTCTGTAGATTTCAGAAGATTCTGCAAGTATTGATTGTCTGGTTTTGGATGCTATTTATATTGGTTTATTGTGAGAATAAACCAATCTAAATCATGATTATTTAGTTCATCTTAGAAGTGTAAGTAGGAAATTCTCTAGCCTCATGGAGCCTGTTACTCCTTTGTAATCGCTTTAACCGGGGAGAAATTGTAGAAAACTTTCATAGACTCCAATTGTCCATTATCTAACCATTAAAAACAGTCAAGATGCGTAGCTTCATAATGCATAATATTATTAGATTTTTGTGCAAAAATTCACACAGAGTACTTTCCATAAAATTTGCAGTCTTGGTGACTTCCAAATTTAGATTTTACAGTCTATTAATAAAAGCAGAAGAAAATTTCTTGATGACAATAACAGTATTGGCAATTCATAGTAATAAAAATATATAATAATGAAATAGGTCATTTGCTAGTCAAAATATGTATTAGTGTATACATTAGGTCAGTGTTGAATAATTAGTGGTCTTTTTATTTTTCCTTTAAAAATTGGCATCTTTTTATAGGTTACTTTTTCAATTATATTATTCAAGGCTCATCATTTCACTCAACTCTCATCCATTTTGTATGCAAGTCCATTATGTTTGTTGTATAAGTATTATCGGATAATGTAAAGCAGAACTGTGTGTGTATTAAGCCTTCATGTGGATAAATGAGCTCATTATGTCCTTAGAGTTTGGGTCTAGACGTTAGATATATGAGGCGAAAGTTATAATTAGGAAAGAGATGAAAACTGAGTTGCAAAGGGGCATTGTTATTATGATGATTAGCATGGGATGAGCGAGGGCACAGGGAATTCCATTTAGCAAAACTCATTGCGATGGCAAATAATTGCATCTGCATTGAAGGCCTTGAAATCATGCTAATTTATTCGTCGTTGTTTTTATGCAAATGAAATTTTTCATTTTGTTGTCAAATTTGGCAAATTAGATTGATATTGATTATAAGAACGGACATTAATATTGTTGCGTTGGAATGGGAAAGGGAAAGAAAAGGTGAATATTTTTAATAGTATTCTGGCTCAAGAATTTACAGTATTCTCTTATTCAGACAAATTTATATGAGAAGAGACTCAGGTTAAGATTAAATGTCAGGTTGCAACTAATTACTAGCTCCTTCATGTTTGTGAATATTTCAATATTTTTTATTATTCAAACATTGTTATTCCTTTTCGAAGGTATGCACGTCACTTGAATTTTTTTGCCATTGCATTTGGATATTTATAATAGTTTTACCTGATGTCATATTTGCATACATATTAAAATGGATTATTCATTGTTAAAATATCAAAATCGCATTGAAAATGCATAATTATTCTGCATTGTTTGATTTATTTATAAATTTGTATAAATTTGTTAAATATTTTATTTGTAGTTTCCTGGGATTTTCCCCCATTTTTGTACAACAATTTTAGGAAGCCTTTATACTGCTTTTATGTTTGTTTGAGGAAGGGTACAAAAACTGTTTAACGTTGATTGCTTGTTAACGTTTATTTTGTTTTTCTAGTCTTATACAGTGAAATTAATTATTTTATATCCTGATTATTTTGTTTTCTGGTTAATTATGTGAACCGAGGCCCTGCGTGCCTAACCTTTCTCGTAAATGTTGATTTGATATAACTCAATTGTGACTGAAATTTTTTTGCATCTGTTATATATTTATTTATTAATCCTTTTTAATACCTTAAATAGATAATTTTTACAGACGCCACCATACAAAATGCTCTTTGAATTCGATATTTGTATCCACAAGGCAGCAGATGCTAAACACAAACTAAAAAGAAAATCAAATCTATGAAACTTTTATATCAGTCCACAAGACAAGTACTGTATTTCAAGTTGGCTAAAATACGGAATCTATAGTTGCATTTTCTTTTGATTTCACCAAATGATGATTAAAATTTTTGACTAATCTCACCTGTCATTTTGAAATTTAGAAATGTAAGGAAGTAAGCTATTTGGTATTACAAAGGCAAAACACACTGGTGCTTGTAAATTTAAATAATATTCATGCTAGAAGTTTTGAAATGGCAAAATAAAACTTTGAATAATGTCTAAAGAGAACAAATGATTTAGTTGATGAATTTAAAAATTTAGCATAAATTGTCTACTTGGTATCATTTGACAGAAATACAAGAAAATGTAGCTACGCCAAAAGCTATGCTTTTGTATAATAATAATTCATTTCTCGTTTTAGTGAATTTATAAATTGAGGTATCAATGTGGTAAAGCGACAATGCAGCTTTGTTAATATAAGATGTGCATAAATATCAGAATATTAGATAAACGACAATAAATAGGAAATTGATCAAAGTTTATTGGTTTCATAATTATCAAGGAGGTTAAACTTTGTTTAGAAATAGAGGTGTTAAATTTCATTCAATATACTAGTAATTATTATTCTTAAAAGTCAAGCTGCAATTCTAACAGGAAATGGAGCATGCTACTAACCCCAAACTTCCAATTAAAGAAAACAATTCACGGGAGAACACAAACAGAGAAGTAAAGACTAAACTCTGAAAGAGGAGTATAATGAAGAATATTCAGATTAACAACAATGTTGGATAAGGAACAGATAAACAATGGAAAGGGTAATTTCTATTTACAGAAAACAAAAGGCACTTGCACAAAGTTTCCTTTTGTAAAGTTCCAATAGGTGAGGTATTGGACTGGGCAAGATCAACACAATTCTATCACCGACTTGTCGTATTAAAACTTCAAAAATATTGTGCAGTATTGAGCTTAAAAAAGGACTAAGAATGAACTGCATACATAGTACCCTGCAATGGATCATATGATGTAGGAAATTCTGAATGTATGTAATTCTGGCATTTGATAAGAAAAGGAAAAGATCAAGATTACACACACACACACACACACACACATATATATATATATATATATATATATATATATATATATATATATATATATATATATATATATATATATGAGTGTATGTATGTTTGTGTATATGTGTGTGTGAATATGAGTATGGTGTGGATGGATGTATATGCGCCTGCGTGTATTTGTATATTCTGTCTCGTCCCTCTTTTCTTTATTTCCAATATCATCACTTTAGCGACCCACGTATATACACATTATTATCTCATCATCATTCATTGTATTCTTCCACTCTTAGCATCCCATTTACCTTGCCTTTTTTTATCCTTATCTGTACATTCATTATCAGAGGCTGACTCCCCTTGTCATTTTTAGGGTTACCTCGCGATTCTATCTATTTTACTTTTTCCCCAATATCTCAGTCGAGGAATGGGTTTCCAATAAAAGCTTATTTTGTGGAGTCGAAGATACCTGCCCGCAATGTGAACGCCTTTTCTTATCGCTGGAAAAACGACAGAATGGCAGGCCATTTTTTTTTCTTTTTTTTTCTCTTTGTGCGCTTACTTTTGTGAACGCTATACATGTGTGCATATACGATGCAGCACTGAGTATATACAGTATGTACTGAAAAATGAGTTGTGAAATGGGGTTCTACGGTGGTAGAGACTTTTCTTCATGCTATGTAATAATTCGAGGGGACAATGTGTTTAAAGTTGTATATATATATATATATATATATATATATATATATATATATATATATATATATATATACATATATATATATATATATGTATATATATATATATATATATATATATATA
>NC_090754.1:43648696-43678696 GCF_036898095.1 Palaemon carinicauda | reverse complement strand
TTCGAACAATGCTTGTTAACAGCACTGTTTTGTTTTTTATGAGCGTTGCGCTTTGTCAATTGAGATTCTTTTCCTTCTTCACAAAGAAACAAAGCAATTTGATGACTTGAAAAGATGGAGGGTTATGTTTTGTTTGCCATTGAATTCTGCGATTGTTGTTGTTCAGGATTTTTTGTTTCTTTTATTTTTTCTCGTTTTATAATTCTTATAATGCAGAATAGGGTATCTTTTAAAAGACACTCAATAATTTTTCATGACCGTTATGATAAATGTTGCAGTTCTTATTTTTGAAAAAAATGTATCTTTATTTTGCTCTCTATAGCATAATTTTACCAATTCATCCATTTTGGATTACAGACTGAAAGCGAGTAATGATTGCAATCCTGTCAACAGATAAAAATATGTAATGAGTGGTATAATGATATTAAAATGCTATAGATAACATTTCCAGTTCAAAATTTAATTTGATGCAATTTTTCCTTGCGTGTCAACTAGAAAAGAAATGGAGAAGGCTCTTGAAGTTGCATTTTAATCGCAAGATAATAATTCATTTCAGTGCATGGGTTGCAAGTATGGACTATTTCTTTTATATAAACTGGCTCCTAATTTTAATTCTTTAGGTGTTTCCTTAAACTATTCCTAATATATAAAAATGGAAGGTATTGAATTGATTTTTAACGCAAGCAGAAATGCTTGTTTATTAGTATTTGATTTTGGTGAGCAGATCTGTAGTTTTGTTCGCTAATGTTTGTCAAGATATTTTTAGGTGCGTGCTGCATGTTTTTTTTTTTTTTTCCACCAATCTTCCAACATGGAAACATTTCCTTGTTGGAAAGTGGAACGAGCAACTGCTGTTGAAGGACAAACTCTGGTTTAGTTTCTTTTCAGACAATATTTTGAAATTTAAACGCTTAAAGTTTTTGACAACTGAATTTTCTGTTCTGTCCGCTTACATATTTTACAAATCATGAATCTCGGAATTTCTCACGATCAATCTCGTGGTCCTATCATGTATTCGTGGTTTCATTATTAATATCGTATGTTAATGTCCATCTCTTAATGTGCTCTTTTATTATCATTTCCAAAAAGAAAAATAACATTCCTTTACTAAAATGTTGGCTAGATTCCGATTAAGAGGATTTATCAGCTGATGCCTCTATTTGTAGACCAAGTTGATTAATGTATCTTGTAATTGTATATTCTTATGGTCGTCTTCTTTATGCTATCTAAAATCATATTACAGAACTTTTTTCCCATATCCACTTTGATTGTTCTTTTTAGTAAAGTTAATAGTTTGACATCGTAAGTATTTACCTAAAATAATAAATTATATCACATATTTTCAGCGTTCTCCAAAATTACCACTTTCTTTATATCTTTATATTATGTTTTTAACCTAGAATTATTCTGTATTTACTGATGTTTGCACGATGTCATAAAGCGAAATTTTATTTTAGTATCAGTATTATTTAAATGGAATAATTAGGAAATATTCTTCTAGAATATATACGAGTATAACAACCTGATACATGCAGCTGCTAAAGATGTTATTCAAGTTACTTCAAATACATTGTTGTTCATGTAACATTGAACTTCTTCCAAATCGCTTCCATCTCTTGTTTTCATACTTCATCTCCGTTACTTTTTCTTTTATTCCATCTTGCTGACAAACCTATTCCACTTCGATTTCATAGTTCAGTTGCATAACTTTCCTCGACTGCATATCGTCTAATCATATATATTAGTTTCTTTAAATGGATCGGCATCAAAAAAATTTCATTGAAAAAAATTTAGTCTCTCTCTCTCTCTCTCTCTCTCTCTCTCTCTCTCTCTCTCTCTCTCTCTCTCTCTCTCTCTCTGAGATTAAAGAGAAATGACGATAGTGGCTATAATTGACGCTAGCGGCACTCTACTAAAGCTTATAGGTTTATATGCCCTCCAGTGAAACAAGAATAAAAGTAATCCTATATATATATATATATATATATATATATATATGTGTGTGTGTGTGTGTATATGTATATATATATATATATATATATAATATATACATATATATATATATATATATTTATATATATATATATATAAATATAAATAAATACAACAAATGCAAAGCAGCCGTTTCTAGTCCATTGCTGGACAAAGGCCTCAAACATGTCCTTATACATATATGGAGTTTGGCCAGTTTTCATCGCCAATCTGGCCACTATCGATTGGTGATGGTAGGAGACTTTAGTGTTATGGTTCACAACAAACCAGCTTAGTATGAGTCGCTCTGTCTAGTACCAATCTCTTTCACTATGTTAATGTATCCCCACTCAGAAAGGATTTATACACACACACACACACATATATATATATATATATATATATATATATATATATATATATACATATATATATATATATATATACATATACATATATATATATATATATATATATATACATATATATATATATATATATATATATATACATATATATACGTACATTTATATATATATAAATATACATATACATATATATATATATATATATATATATATATATATACAGTATACATATATAATGTGCACATGTATGTACCTGAATATATATACACATTTCATTGTTGGTAATGTCATTTATAACCAATTGAAGGCGATTAATAACGATAAGCGAGCTCTAAACACGATTTCACTTATTCGCCAACCATGCCTTACTTTACAATTGACCTTAAAGTTCTCTCTTCATGGTGCATCTAGTTGTTGCTAGGAGAGTCCCGTGAGAGTGCAGAGAAGTGAATATTAATATCCTTCGTATCCCTATTATAAAGGCCGTTTTTTATAAAGCCTCGGGTACCAATCCTTATGTTTTTAATATATTTTTTTTTTAAATTTCATCTTAATGGGAAGTTGTCAGGTTAAACTGAAACTAGTGCTATACTTTTCTTTGAACTCAAATATATGTTGGGTGAAAAATTTGACTATATTTTTCCTTTTTCTTTTAATCAGATTTATTTCGTCTTACCTATGCGTCTGTACAGTAATTGCTTGAATTGTAGGCCTTCAATGTCATCGTTTCATGTTATCGTTTGAAGATTATACATCATTTAAGTTGAAAGGTCCATTAACGTTAAATTATTATTATTATTATTATTATTATTATTATTATTATTATTAATTGCTAAGCTACAACCCTTGTTGGAAAAGCAACAGGGAAAATAGCCCAGTGAGGAAAGGAAACAAGGAAAAATTGAATATTTTAAAAGCAGTAATAACATTAAAATAAATATTTCCTATATAAACTATAAATACTTTAACAAAACAAGAGGAAGAGAAATTAGATAGAATAGTGTGCCCGTGTATACCCTTAAGGAAGAGAACTCTAACCCAAGACAGTGGAAGACCATGGTACAGAGGCTATGGCACTACCCAAGACTAGAGAACAATGGTTTGATTTTGGAGTGTCCTCCTAGAAGAGCTCTTACCATAGCTAAAGAGTCTCTTCTACCCTTACTAAGAGAAAAGTAGCCACTGAACAATTGCAGTGGGTGAAGAAGAATTATTTGGTAATCTCAGTGTTATGTGTATGAATATAGAGGAGAATCTGAAAAGAATAGGCCAGACTATTCGGTGTATGTGTAGGCAAAGGGAAAGAACCGTAACCAGAGAGAAGGATCCATTGTAGTACTGTCTGGCCAGTCAAAGGACCCCATAACTCTCAAGCGGTAGTATTATTAGTTGGGATTTGTAAACTAACCCATTTTATTCTTGAGTTTTCCCAACGACATGGGTCGCTCATAGATTTTTTTAACCATCCAAAGTATTCTCAATTAATCGTTCGATTTGCTACCAAGTTATTAGCATATTTTATGGAAGAACAATATATTTTTAGGATATTGCAATGTTTAAGCCCTGTAAAATATTTCATTGCATGATTCCTAATGGCGAGGGATTATGGATCTAGTTGCTATCCACGTTGCTTGACCCAGGAAGCTCTTGCGTTCAGGTTCCACAACCCGTCATTTTTAATAGAATATTCTATCGAAGAGTTTATCCGTGTGAAAGAAGATTACATAATTCAATATTGATTAATATCGGATAATCATAAAATTATTTTTCGCATTTGATTTTTAAAGAGTTTGCTATCCAAGAATTTATCTGTATGTAATCAGCTTACCATGTATTCTACACTGATTAATAATTATCAAATAATTTCCATAATCAATTTCGAAAAATAGTCTATACTAAAATTAATCATTATACAAGCCGCTTATCATATTTAAGAAGAAAATGATATCAAATGATAATCGAACGACTTTTCATAATTTATTTGTGAAGCATATGCTATCCAAAAATTCATATGTATATGAGTAGGTTACCAGAGTCGACATTTATTATAGATTAAGTAATATTTTTTTTTTTTTTTTTTTTTTTTTTTACAGAAAAAGTATTTTGAATATTCGTGTGATAAATGTCATCAATAAAAAAAATCCTTTAATCTTCATGGCATAAAAAAAAACTTTGATGTTTTTTTCCATATTTCTTCTACATCTCTCCTTTTGCTCCTTCATGAACTCTTCTAATTATACTCCTATCACCCTCTTTCCGCATTTGGGTTTGTCTGCTTGTAGTAAGTGGAAGGAGAATGACTTTAGCCTGTTAGATATGCTGAGGTCTAAAAATACTGTAAGTCAGTATCACTGACATTATTGTCATTTACCTTCTTTTGTTGGCCTTGACATCCAACCAGCCTATCCTTACAATTTGATATGGCCATATCTGTGATCTGTCTGGGAAAGGGTGTCCTTAGATGTCGAGTCTTATTTTAAGCCTATTGCGTTCCCAGTCCCACTCGAAATGGGGAAGGGGGTTAGGTCTTCCCTATTTCTCTATACCTTTCTTCTAAACAGATCCTTCCAAACGCATTCATAAAAGTTTCTAACATCCCCCCCCCCCACCTTTTTATATTACGACAGACGTCAGAATTTGCAGCTGTGTTGATGGGTAGTATTGATGGCAAATCTTGAGGTAATCGCTATTATCGATTTATTGAAATGTTATTTAGATTTTATTTCGATAAACTATAATTGTCTGAATTAGTTTTCAACACGAAACTATAGTAGCTCAAGACAGACTGTAATGTTTTTCATTTGGTACCCCCAAAATAAGTAGTAGACGATCTCTTTGTCTTTTCCACGTTTTAAATGGTCAGCTCCCATGTTCCTTCTCCACCCAAGCTAGGACCAAGGAGGGTCAGGCAATGGTTGCTGATGACTAGGCAGATAGACATGTAGGCTCCCCCAAATCCCCCATAATTAGCTCACAAGGATGGAGAGGTTGCAACAATTAAAGGAACTAACAAGTTTGAGCGGAACTCGAATCCCAGTCTGGCGGTCACCAGTTAGGGACGTCACCGCATAGGCCACAACAACCCTAATGTAACAAATCATTCCTTTGCATATGGTACATTTATGGATGAATAAAACCTGTTATTTTGTGCTATTTTAGTCCTTCTCACAATCTGTAAGAATTTTAAATTTATTGGTTTCCACCTCCAAAGTTGAACAATATTCATGTTAAGTCTGTCATCATAAAAGATCAGTCGATACAGGTAGGTTACTGGGTCTTGTGAATATATATAACAGAGGGACCCATTATATGATGCAAGAGATGTCAAGGTATTCTTCTTTAAACAATATCTTTTTATGCAACGTATTCCAAAGTGCGACGTAGCATTTTTCAAAGGCTTTAGTGATTTGCCTATTAGAGACCAAACTCTTTGTAGTAATACAAAGAAGAGAGATGACTGCTATCCCATCGATATCGATGATTAGCCTACTTACAGACTCTTGTGAACTTGTGTTCGTGTATACATACATACATACATATATATATATATATATATATATATATATATTATATATATATATATATATATTATCTATATATATACATATATATATATATATATATATATATATTATATATATATATATATATATATATTTTGCACGCGAAACTTGGGTTCGATGGGTGTGTATGTAAAAAAAAAATCAAAAATTTTCTAAAAGACACGATCCTGATCAAGAAGTTTCTTGATTACCTCTGATAATTCAGAAAAAAAGGAAAACAGCTGTTAAAATTTTGCCGATTCAACTGCACTCAACAATTTGGTCGCAAACTTTAAGCATACTATGTGGCATTAAAACGTTCATAACAGAACACAGGCATGCTAGAATGAACTAGTTATGTTGTGATATATAGTACAGTTTAATAAAGGAAGATTTGAAGATCTCGGTAATGAAATATTATGTACATCAGGCGTAATGATTCCATTTGAATGATCAGCCAGATATTAATATTCAGACTGGAGAGGAGGAATTTAACTGACCTCTCATTTTGTTCAATAATTTAAGGTGCATAATTCGGTGCTAAAGCCAAACCAGGAAAACGTTATTAAGATATAGTGGAATAAAATGTAAAAAAAAACACATTTCCTGAAGAGATATGGATCTCAGCAATGTAATTTTATTTGCTGTAGAAGATATTGGCTCAATACTTCACAGTGTTTTAGAAGTTTTATTCCAGCTGTGACCAAGGTGTGGAATGATCTTCCTAATTGGTTAGTTGAATCAGTAGAACTTCAAAAGTTCAGAGTTGCAGCAATTGTTTTTATTTTGACCAGGCTGATACGAGTCTTTTTATAGTTTATATATGACATATCTGTTTTAACGTTGTTAATAGTTTATATATGACATTTCTGTTTTGACGTTGTTACTGTTTTTAAAATGATTTATTATTAATTTGTTCTCATCATTTATTTATTTCCATGTTTCCTTTCCTCACTGGGCTATTTTTCCCTATTGGAGCCCTTGGACTTATAGCATCTTGCTTTTCCATCTAGGGTTGTAGCTTAGCTACTAATAGTGTTAATAATAATACTAGAAAAGAACAATGAAGCAGAATGGGTAAGTACATTACATAAGCAATCAATTCATATTCAAGGGCAAACCTGGTTCAATACATTGTGCGTATATGATATAAAAGTAATGGGCCAAAAATGTCACCATGAGGAACACCATAGAATTTTAACCATCAACTAATTCTCTGCATTTATATATATATATATATATATATATATATATATATATATATATATATATATATATATATATATGCTTCGTAAGAATACCTTGAAATAATAGGTTGACTCTCAACTGACCTATGGTTGAAAACAATGACCCCGTGATTAAGGCATACATACTTCAATTGAAAGAAATGCATCACAAATAACCAGACAATATGGAGGCTAAATTTTCACCATGGTGTTCAGCATTCCACACGTGTTGTCAAGAGACAATAGAAAATGACGTTAGGTAATACTTTTCAGGACGACAACAAAGCTACCATGGATAACATCTATTCTGATATGCGAACATAATTTCCATTATTTATTTCGATAAGGTTTTGACTAAAAATATCACGCAGATGAAATTCATGAGAGAATTGTAATGGAGTATCAATTATAGGTTTTTGTATGAGCCCTTAAATTGATCATTTCTTGATTATACAATTATCTAACACTATTTTCTGTGAAATCGTTGAAAAAGTGTAAAATGGCTATGAAATGTCAGGATATTTTTTTTTTTTTTCAACCCTGAAGAATTTTTTATGCATTTCAGAGATGAATTCTCGTTTTTTTTTCCTTTCTTTTTTGGAAAGCCATCACCCCATGACATTATTTAAGGTATTCATGATTTTTGAGTAAGTTTTAACTAGAGGGTCATGAATAACTGTTTCATATTTATAATCATGGAGAATAAATTTTCAAGCTCATGAATGAAATATGAGCAGGTGCACCAGGGGTTAGAATATAGGTCATTTGATTGTCCGAGTTGAAATTTTATCCTGAATGCAGGAATATATTCATAACTTATGAATATATTTATTTCAACTAGTTTTAAAAAAACGTTCAAGATAAATTGACAAAGTCGAAAACCCAGAGGTATTTGAAGTTCCCATTTTGCATGTGTATTATATATTCCAGGTACCTTATTATTATTATTATTATTATTATTATTATTATTATTATTATTATTATTATTATTAATTGCTAAGCTACAACCCCATTTGGAAAAGTAGGATGCTATAAGCCCAAGGGCTCCAATAGGGAAAATAGCCCAGTGATGAAAGGAAAATTTTAAGAACAGTAACATGACAATAGATAGCTCCTATGTAAACTATCAAAACTTTAACAAAACAAGAGGAAGAGAAATAAGATAAAATAGTGTGGCCCTACCGAAGACTAGAGAGCAAAGGTTTGATTTTGGAGTGTCCTCCTAGAAGCGCTGCTTACCATAGTTAAGCGTCTCTTCTACCTTTACCAAGAGGAAAGTGGCCCCTGAACAATCACAGTGCAGCAACCCCTTGGGAGAAGTAGAATTGTTTACTAATCTCGGTGTCGAGAATATGTAAAGAATAGGTCAGACTATTCGGTGTGTGAGTAGGCAAAGTGAAAATGAACCGTACCCAGAGAAGGATCCAATGTAGCACTGTCTGGCCAGTCATAGGACCCCATACCTCTCTAGCAGTAGTATCTCGACGGGTGGCTGTTGTTGTTTTTGTACTTAACCTATATTTTATGAAGGTCTATGGCTCAAGTTCAGTATGGTGATAGTTGATATTATGGACACAAGGGAAATAATCAGCCAAAATGTACAGGAAAACATTGATGCAAGAGAGTAATGTTTTCGGATATTGTAACTTTTAAGGAAGAGGCAATTACGTGGTTAAGTAAATATCGAGTTAGAGGAATTTTATTCCACATTTCCGGATTCATATCCTTATATTAAATCCATTACGAAAGTGCTAAACAATAGATTATTGTAATTCATATGTAAACTATTTATTGTAAGTTAGTTATCATACGAATATTTTACATAGGTGGTGGATTAAAGATAGTTTAATGTTTTTCAAGCCACTTGTAGAAATTCCACACCTTGGCTGGTATTGGTAGTTTATTTTAATTGGAGGGGAGGCGGCTTTAAATATTTTAATTGGAGGGGAGGCGACTTTAAAGCTTGAATATTCGACGTCTTCACCGGATTTGGAGTTGTCAAGATTGAGTTTTTTTTTTTATGTCATGATAGTGTATCGATATTTTTAAATTGTATATCATCAATTTAAAGATTGTTTTCATGGAGATCGTACATATCTTTTTTCAAGTGTTGTTGTCTTTTAACCAGTCGAAGAGTTTATATGATGATACACAAGTGACAGTTCTTATTGTAGTATTAGTGTCACTGAGAGGAATAACATTTTAAGGGTTCTTGAAATCTCAATAGAGAGGGCACTAACAACATATTTTAAATGCTCATGACACTAAGATTTAGAACCAGATCAAAGTAGAAAAATTCCCGTCACTTTGGAAGTAAATGAAAAATTCAGTCAATTTAAAGATATGTAGAATATTTATGTGAATATACCGGGAAGAGGATTTGGTTTATCGTTTTGTTCAGCGATATTTGTATATGTTGTTCTTGCAACGATTTCCATTCTTATGAATATCTAAACTCATAAGTGTTCAAGGAATTTTTTACGTGCTTTAGTGCGATGGAGGGAGATGAATCTAAATAGAACATTTTTAAGAACGCGGATCTATACCAGATCGTAAAACTATTCTATTTTCTGTTGCTGCATCGGTATCCTTCCATTTATGAATGCTCATAAATCTTTTTACATAAGCTTATACTGCTTCATATCTATTTCATATATTCAACGTTCTTTGAAATAGACATTAGGGACAAAAAGCGCACACATTTCTTTTTCACAATCCCCCAGTAAATTTCCATTTCATCACCCTGTAATATTTTGTCGCGAGTTTCGGCAAAGAGAGACCCACCGAAGACAACGGATTCTCACAGTGCTGCTCCGAACTCTTCGGCAAATTTTAATCTAAACTTTCTCGAAACTTTTAATCGCCGAAGCTGGTCTAAATTTGTTTATTATGCTTTACTAGAGTTCGAGCGGATTTTTCATGTCTCTTCATAATAGGTACCGATGCGGCACCCGCAAGATGTCACATATTATTGGTTTTCTCCTTCTATTGAGGGGTTTGTTGTTAACAGATTTCTTTCCTCGGCTCCTCCTTCCTTCCCCCATATATATATATATATATATATATATATATATATATATATATATATATATATATATATATATATATATATATATATAAAATATATAATATATAAAAAAAAATATATATATATATATACAGAGAGAGAGAGAGAGAGAGAGAGAGAGAGAGAGAGAGAGAGAGATTCTATTTAATATATATTATTGTGTATATACAGTATGTATATGCATATCTATCTATCTATCTCCCTCTATATATATGTGTATACATGCTTATATATAATATATATATACATTATATATATATATACACACACACACACATATATATATATATATATATATATATATATATATATTCTTCTCTACAGAGTGTAAAATGCAGATAGAGATTAGTGTTCAGTTTTAGTTGCCTCTTATTTATAGATTTTACAATGATATTACTTATTTCAATAAACGCTAATCCACTAAAGTTAAATCGATGACATACTACTACTGAACATAAGCCTTAGTTCAATTTAGTTGTTAGATAATTGGCTTCTTGAATAGATGAATCACCCTGTAATCAAGTATTTAAAGTTTAATAACCCATTGTTTGTATTTATAAGACCTAATCGAAAAAAAATGTACGAAACAAAAGCAAAAATAAGAATATTGGACATTTAATTTCTAAATACCTAAACTTAATTCAAAGGATATAATTCATAACTAATTCAATTTGTATTGGTCGGCGATAACACCGTAAAAAAAACATTAAAGCTATTAGTAATATTTCTTTCACGTCACGTATACTCGATAGGATACGGATTTAATCATTCCCGTTTACATCCATGCCATGCATGCTTTTGATGTGTGATCTTATTTTATTTCAGTAGCTGTCTATTGCTTGCATGTGCGCACCGGTAGTCTTGTCAATAAAGTTAATAGAATTATTAATAATATGATGTGAGACACCTATTCACTTTTTAGGATTACAATACGCCTTCCACTGTTTGAGGGTAAAACCTTTCCTGAGAACTTGCATTGTAACTCTCATTGTAAAAGTCCGTGCTGCTTCATCCAATTGATCACTGGAAGAGGGTATTCTACCAATAAAGGCTTAACAATATTCTGATAAATTGCACTATCCATTTTAGGGAGTAATACTTCCTGTTATTTCCTTTCTAATGTTATTGTTCACAAACTGAAATAGAATAGATAAGAAGCAATCCAAAGTGCCACACGATTAAAATAAGCGAACACAGTTGATAACTACTTCTTAAATGTAAATAACCCCTAAATATTTGCAGAGCAAAAACAATAAATAACACCCTTATAAATCTAAATAACCCATATAGCTACCTTGTAAGGCTGAATAATCCTAGACTAGAAAACCCTGGGGTTATTCATCTTTACAAGATCCGATAATTGCATTGCACTGACGACACAAAAATACAGGATATTGATAAATACAGTTTAAAAAATATGGAAGAATATTTCCTTTGAATAATCATCCGGGATGTTTTGTGAAGGTTGCGATGCATTTGCCTCAAACGATAGAGCTTATCATCAAACAATTTGTAAAGTTTGCTAGACAATGCTGTTAGATATACTGTACATAAGAAGATTATCATGTCGACTCAAGAATCTCATACTTTTTATTATATATTTCCTCACATTTTAGAAATAGATATTTTACATGGGAAGAACGTGATAATATATTTGGAAATATTTGTTAATATATTCCAAGCCTCAAGATATGGTTAATTTGCTTTGAAATTGTTAATTCGATCTCGCAAATAGTTTTCATATTTTCCGTTGCAAAGAGTGGATTATTTTTTCGTTACTGGCCACCTCTATCTATATGTGATAAGAAATATATATATATATATATATATATATATATATATATATATATATATATATATATATATATAAAAGTTTCATAATCCTTTACATTTGAAGTTTGACTATTTCAAACCTTACCGATGAATAATTTTTTATAGTGATTATTATATCATATAAAATCAACGGTACAGATTCTGTAGGTGAATGTTTGCTCTTAATCTACCCACTATTATAAATGGCAGATATCATCAGTAAAACTTTTAAAGTTTAGATTCGATTATCTTTTCTATTCACATTTCCACAACCCCAATTAAGTTGCTGGAAAATTCTCGTTTATTTAGTTGATGTTTTCTCTGGATGTTGACTGACATTTGAGGGAGTGACACATGCAGTTTGCATTTGGGGTAATCTTCCATTTCGGATTTAGAATATTATAAATGTTATTCTCTAGCTTTATTTATTGCTTCTGGGTAAAGTGTATTTTCAAGGCAATTTTAATTGTGTTGTGTATATTTAGAAATTTACATGTAATTTATGCTTTTAATTTATCCATTTGTAATTTGTTACAGAGTGGAGAATTGAAGATTTAAGATTTATTTGTTATTTAACATATTCCAACCTGTCTAGAATATTTTTATATATACTACTTCACATTTCATGTAACGTCAGCGACATATCCGCTCAGACAGAGGAGAAAGAAGAGAAAATGTTTTCTCTGTAAAGCCTTCACAATTTAAGAAATATTTTATAGAAGTAATTGATGAGATATCTTAAGTTTTTATTTACAGTTCTTACCGTGCTCTTGAAAATAACATCCTAAGTTATTTCCTCAATAAACCATGACTGGTTTCAAGATATCTCAAGCTTTTCAGATAGTTCGTAGTTGTACTCAGTATTTGCAAATATTTAATTAAAATAGGACTGCATTTATTAAGATTCTGTTTTGTCATTCCAGAGGTTGCCATTTGCATCCTTGCCAAATTTGTGCAAACAGCCTCCATAATAATATACTCTCCATTATCCTCATGACTTAGAACATAATAAGCATAACTCAGCGTATACCAAAGTCTTGGAGACACGTCACCTTGTTAATCAGACCCCCTCCATCCCCTCCACTCTCCCTCCATCCAGTGGTAGTTCGGGTTACCATCCAATAGTTCAGCTTCAATGGAAGGTCATACTTGGACGAAGAGATGGAAAGTCATCCTGAACTTCAAAGGATGTTGTAGACAAAGGACGAAGGGGTACGTTATTGATAGCCCTTAGTTGCTTTTTCCCCATTATGGTATAGGACAAAAAGAAAGACTTTAAACTTGAAATTTCTATTTCTCTGTGGTCATTACTAATTATAAATGTCCATTTCTTGATGAGGTTTACATGGCGAGTTTTTTTTTTTTCTAATACCTTTTTAATGAAATAATTTAACTTAATTCTATGTTTCATTTTATTTTAGAAAACCTATAACTTGCCTAAAAAATAAAAAACCTAGAATTGAATGATGTTCTTCAGAAGTAATTATGATTTCACAAATAATTCCATTTTGCATTACTGTATTACAGAGTTGCAAATAATGTAAATTAATTAAATCTCCGGGGAGATAAATTTTGTAACTCTGTACATGCTATCATTCGAACAGTTATGCGATATTCTTGAAAGATTTTTTGGTTGACGAGAAGACGTACTGTGTAATTGGAAAGTTATGAGAAGTAAAGCCTTTAGGGAGACGACATCGTTTGAGTTATATACTGGGAAATGTTAAATGATTACTGTTATCGATATTTAATTACTAGCTTACAATCGAATCTTTCTGCCTTTAATGCACGATGAACATGAAATTTGACGCGTCTAGAGATGTAGGACCTTAATCCCTCAAGGTACGCACGAGTCTAAATTAGAAATATACGATCCTATCAAAAACTTTGACCTAAGAATGAATGAATGATTTTAAGTTCTCTGGCATCCTGACATCGAAGGTCATTGACGCCGATATCGTTTATGATAAATAAAGATTAGAATAATACTCAATTAAAACCAGAAAAGTAAATATGTTATAGAAGTTAAATATCATTAAGAAGACCTGCTTCTGATATAAATTTAGAAAGGCCACTAGCATTGTATATATAGGTGAATGAATATCCTCACCATCTGGGTGATATTTTCCACTCTTATAGTAAATATCTGGAAATGATATTCAGTTTGAATGTATTATTTTTTTCGCGCAGGTTATTATTGAAGTGTTTTTGTTTCAAAAGCTAATGCACTGTTGAATTTGAAACAAAGAACATGCATCAATCCATTTCAAGTTGGAATCGCAAAATAGGACAAAGAACATAAAAGTCAAGAAATTAAGACGAAAAGGTAGTCTGTAATTAGATTTTACCATCGAATTTTTGATTACCCCATTACATTTATTTTGACAAGAACTTATACACACAAGGAATGTGACTTGGTTGCAGTAGTTATATCACTTGAATACGACGTTAAAAATATGTAAAGACTTAATAAAAAGGCCAACTTGAATGTGTCATAGTAACCAACTACGGAAACTACTATTGGTGTGTAATGCTTCGACGGCCATTTTTCATGTATAAAGATTTATTAAAGGAATTTTATATCAATAGATTTTTTAAAGTGTCACTTGTGCTCACTAGAACAAATCTTTGCTTTGCTAAAAAATACGTATCAGAGAAAATTAACATTTTCTCTTTATTACAGAGTGTAATCCTTTTCTTAGATACTCAGCTTAAATTGTAGGTATTTTAATGAATTGATATTTGGTTTACCTGTGTTTTAGTAGGACATTAACTCAATTTCTTGATTTTCAATGTTATTTTCCTTGAAATAGCTTTATATTTGTAAGAATTCAAAAGACAAATTAATATTTATTGCAATAATATATATTGTGAAAGTCCGTAAACTTTTTTTTTCTTTTTCTTTCTAGTAGTTCATAATGGTATTGGAGGCCATATTGATGAGTTTATTTCTTAACCAAACGCAATGTTTAACATCAATTTACTATGAGGTCAAATATAACTTGTAGATAACCATTGGAAACTAAATTAATGATTAAACACTATTGATAAGCTTACGCTGTGATTATTCTGTTATATGCAAAATAATTGAATTTCAAAATTTCTGTTGAATCTCTCTCTAAGAAATTAATCCTCATTTTTCCCATCCACCATTATAAACGACTTTTTCAATGCGAATGATAACTTCTAACTTTAAATTTTGATAAAACATCATTTTGAAATTACGCAAAAAGAAAGATTAATTGATTAATGTGCTTATTTCTGTTTTTCCAACTCTTAAAAATTCCTATTTTTCAATCCTTTTCCCTTCCATTAAAATATATTTTGAAAGGAATTTGTATTTCCTATTCTTCTCTTATTGTGTAATATCGCATTTGTCCATCGAAAAAAACGATATTCTAAAAATTGTAAAAACTGTTAACCTTATAATTTTGGATGTTTTCTTGAAAAACACGATTAAAGGGGACATCAGAAGCCATGAACCCTCCCATATATTCTCTTTACACTGAAATCCTATTTTCCATTTGACGATTTGTTTTGTAGCTTTTGACCCATAAGGTCGTTTATTATTAAGAATGAAGCATGACTATGTAAAGCAAGTCATTCCATCAGTCATCGTGTGGTGTAAATGAAAGCGCTGTGCAGAGTTCTGTCATGCTTCACTATCAGTTTATGAATCGTTCATGCATTTCCTATTTATTTTAGTAATTATTTAACACAACAATATATATGAACTGAATAAACAGAGAGCGGAAATGAAAAGCTTTGGTTTGATTGATTTTACCCAGCCAGTTGCAGTTCGAAAATATGTTGTATATTTCGTTGATGTTGACTGTAGTTGTACACACACACACACACACACACATATATATATATATATATATATATATATATATATATATATATACATATATATAAATATATATATATATATATATATATATATATATATATATATATATATATATATCCATTATATATATATATGTGTGTGTGTGTATATATATATGTATGTATATGTGATATATATATATATATATATATATATATATATATAATTATATATATATTATATATAAATATAGATAATATATATATATATACTGTATATATATATACTGTATATATATATATATATATATATATATATATATATATATATATATATATATATATATATATATATATATCAACAATAGAATGCCCCTTAATCTGGTGATTTGCAGATGAATCTTCAATGCAAAAAGGAAAAAAATATAAAACCTTTCATAATATATACTTTATAACCTCTATGAGAATTTCAACGTTATAACGGTGAGCCCCTCCTCCCCTTTCAATGCATTTGCACAATTCACAGCAGCATGCATACACGCCACCTCCCCTTCTAGAATATCAAGTTTCCTTATTTGCCATACTTTTTCCATACTTCTCCCACCTAAGACTTCATAATTATACAATCATCTTTCTAGTCCATTGTCCTTTCATTCTTTCCAAATGGAAAACCACATCAAAACACACTGTTCCATCGTTAATGCCTATGCTAAGATTTTTAACAATTCTACAGTATGTATATTTATAATTAAGACCCAATCACGTTATCATCTTAACCTACATACTATGCAAGCGATTCATTTCAGCAGATTCAGTCCTTTCATTTTGCACTCAATATTCACACTTTGCGTACTTGGATGAGAGTTGGTTCAACAATCTTCTCCTTAAATACTCTTCACTCTTCCAAGGTAGCTCCATTTCATCATCTTATCCTACGATCATTAACTACTTTCGCCCATAACTTCTTAAATGAATTAGTTGCTTTCATTTCCCACTAGCCGCTTTGATATTAATTTCTCCATTTTCCAGTTTTTTTAATACCAAAGTAATCACTATCAATACTTTTCTCATGTTAAATTTTCGAATTTTCCTTAGTTTCAGCAATATCTTTTCAATATCCCAATTCAATGCAGGATTATTACGGACATCAGTAATTCCACATTAATTTTATGACCTATTTTCGAATGCCACAATTTTGCATTGTATTGATTTTTGTTTGTTTGATGATCAAATTATTTAATTCATGAAGATATAGAACAGCTATTAACTAATAATAAACTCCTTCCTTGTCGAGGTTTTTATCCCATCCCTAATTCAATTTATTTCCTTTTGATATACTACTATCAATCCACCCGTATCAAATTCGCAAGCCTGTTAGAAGTACATCCACATGTTCACCCCTTTCTAAGTCAGTCTTCATTACAATCGTATACTACGCTTACCGTCATTCCACGGGCTTGAGCCTTCATCTTTTGCCATTGGCCATTTTCTACTCCTCTTGGATACAGATATGTAAGCTGTGTGGTTGATATACCTAAGGTACCTTGCATTATTAGAATGGTTTTACTTAAAAATATACACACACATATATATACATACTGTATATATATCAGGACATGCAAATACAGCCTATTTGCATTAGCACGCGCTCACCCACAAACCCGTGTGTGTGTGTGTGTATATATATATATATATATATATATATATATATATATATATATATATATATATATATATATATATATATAGAACGTGCGTACCCGCGCTTTTCTAAATGACTTCAAATATTTAGATAGATATGCACACACACGTGCGCATATACAAATTCAACCCTTCTCACTTCCTCTCCTTATCTAACTACAGCCCGTTGGTCCTGCAATTTGTCTCTGGTTTCTGAGAGTACCTCTCGGGATACCCCTTTCACCATCGCATGACTACTCCCTCTCCCGTCTGAGTGTGTTAGGAAGGACATATATATATATATATATATATATATATATATATATATATATATAATTTGTAAATATAGTCAGACACCTGTTCTAATTATACACACACACACACCTATATACATAGGTGTGTGTGTGTATTTCCTGAGTGTAATATAGGAAGAATTGAATAATGAAAGCATTATATAAAGAAATATATTAACAAGAGAAAAAATCTAAATCGCGAGTGTTAGAGTTCGCTGCCAATACTTTCAAGGTTTCATCTTGATTTTACGATGTGTTTTATCTCCATATAGGAGGATATCATTAGGGGAGACTGAATCATTCTTCAAATGTCCAACTTTTTATATATCTAGAACTTTTGACCATTTGTACCTATTATAAACTTTTTATTTTTTCATTTTAACTAACGTTGGAATTAGTGAAAATTGAGTTAATGTTCTTTGGTGTTAATAAGTTGAATCTCCCCTATATACTAAAGAATATATATATATATATATATATATATATATATATATATATATATATATATATATATTTATTTATATTATATATATATATACATACATATATATGTATATATATATATATATTATGTATATATATGTATATATATATATATATATTATATATATATATACATATATATATATATATATACACACACACACATATATATATATATATATATATGTATATATATATATATCAGTCACTCTCAGCTCCCGCCGTCCCTCGGGTAGGGAAGTGAAGAGGTAGTCATTTTGACGGGTCGCATACACTTATAAAATTGTCTTACATAAAGTATGTAATATCCTCATATATTATAGTTATTGGCACCGTACATATTTTCTTTTAAAGTTGTGTTGTATTTCCTTTTCAGTTCAAGGAGCAAACGATAATAGAGTTCCATTGAACATTAATTTCATTCTTAGGGCATTTGTTTGTCAAATTCCGCACCCCTCCCCCCGTTATAATAGATTATCGTTTCAAACAGCCAACCATTGAAGTGTTCATACGTTGTCTATGAAGAGAACTGAATGGGAATTAGACAAGTAAGAAATTAGATAGCCTAATAGAATTAATTTTACAAAGACATGAAAGTAAAAAGCCATAACATTGGTAAATAATTCAGTTATCGCAGACGACTTCGTGTGCTATTATATAAAAGATATAATAGTCTATATTTAGAAAGTAGAAAACGTTTTTGAATAGTTGATTAGTTGTTGTATCGTATCTACTTGAAATGCATTTAGTGTAGCACATATTTACAACCAGCAACCACCACTAAACTAGTTTCCGGATTATAACTAGAGGGGCACTCAGTACAGCGCAGACCTCCGCCGCGACAGCTTATTTCTCAACCTTTTGTTCGACGTTAACATGTAATAATTGGCTTGGATTTTTATACACTCAAATATAAAACAAGTATAAAGTCTCTGTGACAACTATGTCGAAACTTATGGCTAATTGCGTGTATTGGACATTTTGCCTGACCGTGACCTCCACCTTTGACCTTGACCTTCCAAAATTTAATCATTTTCAGCTCTTTACATAACAGTTAATTCTACAAGTTTCATTACTCTACGATTAGAATTGTGGCCAGGAAGCTTATCACAAACAAACAGACACACAAACAAACACAAACAGCGGTTAAAACATAACCGCCTTCCTACTTCGTTGGTGGAGGTAATTGCAATGCTATATAAAGGTAGTATCGATGCCAAAGTGGTATGAAAAATCCAAGTAATGGAATTGATTGATTTCGGCTAAAAAGGTGCATGAATGACATGCAGGTAGAATGGTTTTTTTCGATTGAAAAAGGGATTGGTGCTATTATAGTATGCTATCTACCGCCGATTTTGCTATCTACCACCCCTCTCTGAAATTTTGGAATTGGTTTATTATTTTGTTTATGAGACCCCAATTAACACTACTTTACAATTAACTGGGAAATCACCTAATACTGTCACTGATTGGATTAATGTGTCTGGAAGTGTGTAGTGTGGTGGTTTCAATTGGAAAGTTCTGAGAAAAGGCGACGATGTATTTCCTGCTTTCTTGAATGATGTAAGATATGTTTACAAGCAGTAGTAGAATAAATTTTTGATTGAATATTTTTCATAGATTATTTTCTTTCAGTTTTGTAATATTTGATTTTTCATTTGAATAACTTGTAACATTGTTGTATGATGAGCTTTGAATAATTTGTAAAAAAAAGGTTTCCCTACAAACTGCTTATAATTATGCACCCATGTTGTCCAGCCAATAAACATTATTAAACTATAATTAAAGTCCAATGAGGATAACATACTGGTGGTAAGTAATCTGTTTGATAATCCTCATCAAACAGGAGGATTAACATTGACGGTAGATAATATACTTTGTGGTAGATACCATACTATAGTAGAAATTCGACGGTAGATAGCATACTATAATAGAAATTCGACGGTAGATAGCATACTATAATAGCACCAAGGGATTTATATTGAGGTGTGGATCATGAATGTATTACCTACTATACTGTAGCAGGAAACTTTCACAGCATTGTTCTGGACACATGACTATATCAGTAAAATATTTCTTTTTGAAAAATAAGTATAGTGTACAGTGCATGTTGCAAGCTCAGGAGATTAGGATAAAACAAAGTAAATGTTTCATGTTGGGTATAGTTTGCCATTAGATAAAAACAGAATAGTATTTTACGCATTGTGAAGGAAGAGCAAATGCTGAAACGGAAATTAATTCGCAGAATATCTTTTAAGAACTAATGATAAATTAAATGTAATGGTACATAAGATAAAATTGAGAAAAAATATAAATTCATAATGTAAAACATTACAAATTTTAAAACTGATTAATGATTACGGTAAGACTAAAACTAGTTGAAACTTTTCATTATTATAATGTAAATTTTTAACTAAAGTATTGTTTTTTTTTCTTAGTGTCCAAAACTAGTATGTGATTGTATTTACTTTTACGACTGTTGGTTACTCATAGAGAATATTCTATATATGATATACTTTACATGCATAATTCCAATAGTTTCTTTATTCTAGGCAACTTTTTCTTACTGTAAATATGCATTTTTTAGTATTCAATTATTTTAATGGCAGTGTGACTTTGTAATGAAAGCTTCTTTCGATATATGCTATTTTTTTTCTTTTTACAAACTGTGTCCATTTTCTTCAATCACGACACTGTCTTTTTAATGTTTCACTTCCTTGTGCGACATCTGAAAGTTTTGTTGCGAAAATTTTTGCGAAAGGGGAAAATAATGAGCTTCTTCAGCATGACACACTCATAAAATTGCAATTGATATTGCGAAACTTGGTCAAAGAAAGGCTAGCAAGTAAGTTACTGATTTTCATTGTGTTGCTCCAAACTTGTTCATGAGGTTTAATCTGGATATGTTTCAAACTTTTTCAGTCCCTGAAGGCATTTTTAATATTTTTATATTATGTTCTAACCACGGAAAAGTTATGAAGACCTTAAGAAATTTCAGAACATTCAAGAAAAAAATATACTGGTAATCAGAGTAAAATTAGTTGCCAATCAGAAGTGTACATGGATTAATTTCAAAATTTTCATACACCTCTTTATTATATGATAAATACAATCTGTTGCACAATTTTTTAACCATTTGTTTCTCTCTCTCTCTCTCTCTCTCTCTCTCTCTCTCTCTCTCTCTCTCTCTCTCTCTCTCTCTCTCTCTCGTGAACTCTGTTTTATCTCTATACGCCACAAGGCTACCCTCACCCAAAAAGAATAATAAATGATCCCATTATTACAGCCATAAAAGCTCAAAGCCCTTCATTTTTGCATTAGTGTCTCTGGTCTATGAGTTTAAAGGAACACATACATATTCCACGAGAAAGTTCTCAATTGACATCTATTTATTTTTGGTTAAAAGCTAATTTTCTTCGACGGAAATTGTTGCGGAATATTCATTGACACGTCTCATTATGTTGACATTTGAAACCGGTTTCTTATAATGGCTGCTTATATAAGGAAAGTTACTTTTTTTTTGGGGGGGGGGGAGAGGGGAGTACGATTAAGATAGGCAAATGTCATTAATGGGGGAATAAAAAGTCCCAGCTAACCTGTAGCCTGTAAATTTTTTTCCCCTTGATAAATTATATTCCTATTATTAACTTTGCATTTTTTTCTTTTCCACATACCTCATATTGAAGAGGAGAAACCCTAATATCTTATTTTAGAATATACATTACCGATATTAATTCATCTGTAAGCAACCTGTTGGATGAGACATTATTAACGGACTCTTCATTATTGTTTCGCCGGGGAGCTATCGTGATTATTTGAACAAGGAATCGTCAAAGGAAAGACCCTTTAGTGCTCGATATGAGAACCAATATTATCGACTACGCTGTCTGACGTTTGAGACATTACTGTTTACTTTATATGAAAGATGATGTTTGCCAAATTTTTTTGCAATAGACTTTGGCTGTTATTTTACATAGAAGGATAATAATAACTGGAAATTATTTTTGAGTTTTACATTTATTACATTTTATTCGTCATATCCAGCAGCTTTTTTTTTTTTGTTATTAAGTTTAATGTTGGAAATTAACCCGATCAAGGTTTTAATATTCAAAGAATCCTTTACTAATTGTTATGACTAAACACAATGTTGTCTGACCTTAAAGTCTTACAACGTCTGTCCAATTTACAAATCAAACAACAGTAAATTAACAGTCATATTTTCGAGTCATGTCTAGAGCCGATTCGCTTCGTGTTTTTTTTTTTATTGAATTTTAATTAGTTCACCAATCCCATGCATAGATCATACCTAAGTTTTCATATATATTCCTCTTTCTATCTGTCGTCCGTCGTTAGTTTTGGGAAGCCAGTGACAGTTCAATTTATATACTAATGTCTACTATTTTTGCACTCAATTTTTCGATGTATATTAAAAATCTTTAATGCTATTTTCCAAGAATATTTTGTTCTAGTGTACTCGACCCGCCAAAAATAACGGCTAAATATGCACGCAAACGCACCCCTCTCACTAGGGTATGACTACTTCCTCTCCTCCTACACAGAGAACGGGGGAGATACCGAGCATTTATGTGTCATGCCGCTCGGCGTGACCAGAAAGAAATGTATATACAGTATATCTATGTACATTATATATATATATATATATATATATATATATATATATATATATATCTATATATATATATATATATATATATATATATATATATATAAAGAGAGAGAGAGAGAGAGAGAGAGAGAGAGAGAGAGAGAGAGAGAGAGAGAGAGAGAGACTTGCTCTTAATCATATAGGGGATATTAGTGACTGAACAGGTTTGTTCCGTTGTTGGTAGTCTCTGTTATGCTTTTAAAGATGCATTCATTCCACTTTTGAATGGTCAACATTCGGGTTTATTGCTCATTAATCAGATCTGATGTGTGAAATGCACTCATATCAAACACCCTGACATCATTATGACTTTTCGGGAATTTGAGCATGTGTGTAATTAGGATGAAATAATTATTTAATAAGCAGGAGGTAGTCATGATTTGTTGAGGTCTTGTACTCCGTGTAAAATCATTAAATACGAAAAGTAGTTATCCTAAGTTAATATGTCTTACTTCAACCCGTTCCATTTTGGGTGAGGAATTGAATGAATTAGCAGTTTCCGTAATCCATTACAATTTTAATGAAGGTAAATGTTTTTGTAATCCTTGATTTTCTCAAAAGTGAAAATGGATTATAGTATTTACTGTATCATCAGTGTCTGAAAGAAGAGGTTATGATTAGTTGGAAAGGCAGTATTTTTCTGGTTTTAGTACTATCAAGTTTAAGAAAAATATGTAAGGAATGAGATAAAATGAAATAAAAAGCCTTCTTTGAAATCTTTTAAAACTTTTCAACAAAGCAATATTCCGATCATTAGTAAGTTTCTGCGCATGATTTTCGGTTTAACCACTTGTTTAAAATTAATTTATTCTATTCATTATAAATGGCAATAAAAACACAAATGCTCATATGACCTTTATCATAACACTAATTAAGTACTGGGAAACTTTCTGATACAGCAGTGTTTTTTTTCTTTCTTTTTTAAAGTATTTTTATAGCGACGGTGAAGTTTTAATGAAATTGATGATAATCGCGTTTGGAACTAACCATTTCAAGTCCAAGACTTTACGATAATCCACGAAAAAGTTTTTCAGTGGTTTTCTGACATACTGTATGTAGTGCTTTCTTCTTTAAAGATACTTTTTTTTTCAGTAAAATGTATTTACATAGGCGGGCAACATTACAAGATAAACAATACAATGATATCAGTTTTGCTTCTCTAGATCTTTGATTAACTAAGTGAAATTAAGAAATGTATTTCAGGGGGCTTAAAATACTCTTCTATCTGTGGGGTACAACATTCTGTTACATTTAATAAGTTTCTTATTTGAAGTTTGTATTCATCTAAATATGTATTCTTTTTCACATTCTATATAATTGCGAGGATGCCGTATAAAAAGATAAGTAGTGAATGGATGTGGAATACCTGATGTTTGAAGATGATACTGTGCTGCTTCCAGAGTGAAGACGAAATTGCAGTAGTTGCTAAAAAGAGTTGGAAGTGTGGAAGTAGACACGGTCGAGATTAAATGTGTGCAAGATTGAGGTAAGGAGAGTAAAAGGAATTAGGGACGAAGGAGTGATAAATATTAATATGAGAGATGTAAGAATGGTAGTGATTGGTACGTCAAGGTATCTTGCAGTGAACATTAGGGATGATGGCAAAATGGGAGGAGTGAGTGAGTCTTAGAATAGAAGGAAGGGATGTCTGAAGTAATTGTTGAATCAAGATTCCCTCATGGAAATGAAGCGGTTATATTGAATAAGACTGAACAAAAAGTTGAAGCTTTGGAGACGAAATTTGAGTATAGTACACTGTATTTGGTGCAAAAGAAATGATAGGTGAGAAATATGGAGATAATCATCTCTCCTATATCATAAAGAGCACGTGTCTGGATATATATATATATATATATATATATATATATATATATATATATACATATATATATATATATATATATATATATATATATATATATATATATATATATATATTTGTTTTCGGTCACGCTCAGCACTTCTTTCTGGTGTGAGGGGAGCGGTTCGTGTGTGTATATCCATCTGAATATTTATCCATCATCTGTGACGGATAGGGCATACAAGTATGTGATAAAAAGCTACCCTAGGTGAAAGAAGGATCATACTATTTTGAAGTATTTGCAAAGAAATAGACAAATACAAATTAATGAAAGGAGTATATTGTAGCTACGAAGTAGGAGGATATAAAGGTCTAGAAACAGGATGGATAGGATGAAGTGGCAGTGTGTGTCGAGTATAGAGATGGATCGCAAAATATTAGTTGGGGTGGTCAATGCACCTCCTTGTAGGCGTAGGAAGTGACTGGTATTGAAGGTTTACTGCGTAGGGGCTCGATCTGTTATTCATCAGTAAAAAGTTGAGTGACGATTGGCGAAATCTAACAGAGGCCCTTTGCGTCAATAGGCGTAGGAGGAGATGATGATGATGATGCTCGAAAAGATTTAAGGTTGCATTGACTGTTGTATTGTTCTCTAAAATGTAATATATGCATTATATGTATTTATATGTGTATACATATATATATTTGTATATTTTTACACGTTGAATCAAAAGTCATTCAACATAGTTATACACAGAAAAGATACGGACTGTTTCACTAAAGAGAGACAATGAGAAATTGATAGCATTCAGGTACAGACGGGCTATTGGCCAATGAATCACAAGTCAGGTTGCGAGGAGATGAAGGTGATTCATCAAATTTGGATCGAACTCTTCAAATATTACTATATCCATCAGCGCCTGCTGCAGAGGAATGGTCTTGTCCTTTGGAGTCCTTTGAGACTAGAATAGGTTAGATTGAAACATATTATATATATATATGTATATACATACACACATATGCAGTATATATGTGCATATGTATGTGTATGTATGTATATATATATATTATATATATATATATATATATATGTATGTATATATATATATATATATATATATATATATATATATGTGTGTGTGTGTGTGTGTGTGTGTGTGTGCCTGTGCCTAATATCAATTTCTGTGGATTATAATGTCTTTAATATCCTCTAAACTATTTTGACTTCTTCGCTTACCTTTTTGTATATGGGTATCAATGCAAGATGACATCCAAATAGGAAACTAACAAACGGAACTTTATAACTCTCCGTGGTAGGACTTGGGTCTTATAATGCTAGTAAGAGTGAAAATGGAATATCCTTTCGTGAAATTAAATATTGGACTAAGATGCTTCAGAAAAATTTGAATGAAAACTTTATATATGAATTCTAGTGTAAATACATTCTACGCTCTCTCTCTCTCTCTCTCTCTCTCTCTCTCTCTCTCTCTCAAGTGTTCCATCAAATTAATGGAGTGTGGAAATGTTCACACTTAACCAAATGATAAGGAATCATGTAACGGTTTTTTTTCTAGAGAATTTGTTATCCTTGTATTGTGTCGTCATTTTATTAGCTAATACGTTGTCAATATATATATATATATATATATATATATATATATATATATATATATATATACTGTATATATATATATATGTATATATATATATGTATATATATATATATATATATATATATATATATGTATATATATATATATGTACATATATATACATATATATGTATATATATATATATATATATATATATATATATGTATATATATATATATTCGGCAATCTTTACCCATAGGAGGTATTTATTTTATTTAGATGTCATTATCACGGTGATCTTCAGGCAATAATTTGGTTTTCAAAATGATAACATAGGAGACAAAGTATACTCTCGCTCGAAGTTTTTATTAATTTGGATCCAATTACGCCTTTTTTATGTTCGATTTTAATTGGCAGCTTCAAGCGCATACATGAAAAATAGTCAAGTTGAATCACGACTGTATGACGGTACAGATGGATATATGATATTTAGTTCAATCAGCCTTCTGTGTCTATTTGCTTCTGTCAAATGAGAGGTTGAAATTCTAGATTTGTTGACAAACACTGCAGTTTTATGGCACAATTATTGCAACGTCCATGTTGGGTGTTTCATTTGACACATTCGTTTTATCATTGTGTCAATGGCTGATTTTGATTTCATATCAGTATCTGATTTCAGATATGTTAGTCATTATTAGATTGAAATTGATGACAGGAACTTTGTTTCTTGTACATTTAATGTAATATATGTGGCTTTGTATGATTCTTTTCGTGTTTTTGTAATCTGTGCATGTAATATCTAATGAAATTTTAAGTTCGAGTTTGCTTCCGTTCCCCCCCCCTCTCTCTCTCTCTCTCTCTCTCTCTCTCTCTCTCTCTCTCTCTCTCTCTCTCTCTCTCTCTCTCTCTCTCTCTCTCTCATACTAAATTCCATAATTATCGAAACTAATTATATTAATTCAAAGGAAAAGGAATTCTCGGAGAAGAAAATTAAATAAAAGCACATATAAGTCAAGATCTTGAGCTGGTAGAATTTAGGCAATCACTTGAAAAACCTTCCTATCATTTCAAGACCCAATGATACCAGCAAAGACGGTTCTTTTTTATATGAGAGAGTCAGGTTACTGGGTGAACTTAGTATTTACCTACTTAAATTTCAAGAGGATCATTTGTAGGCGATATGGATATTTTCATATCATAGTCAGTTTATTGAATAGTCTCATTTTCTCGGGAAAATAAGTGGCTGAGAGTGAGGTCCGATTAGAGAATTTAAATGAAATTGTATTGATTTTGAAAAATTGTGCGGTTCGAAGAAAATCGTTCAAAATTTTGCTAGAGATGTAATATTTTATCTATATTCATACATACATACCTATTGACACATACATATATATATATATATATATATATATATATATATATATATATATATATATATATATATATATCTGTATATATACTTGTGTATATACAAGTGTGTGTATGTATATATATATATATATATATATATATATATATACACACACACACACACATTGTATATGCTATATGTAAGTATAAATAGATAGAAAGACGTTAGTGTGTTTTGGGTTTATTCAGCTGTCAGTTCAGGAGTACGACTTAAGCAAATTGTTCGGAAAATTCCCCATCCAATTAGCTGCTCTCGACGAGCATTGATGAAATATTGACGAAGATAGATCACTCGGACAATTTCCTACCGTAAAAATGTGTTTGTAAATCACCAATTCCTGATGGAAGATATTTTCAGTTTGAAGGTCTTATCAATGTTGCAAGATCACCACCAGCTTTGGTGTCATCTGAATGGGCTTCGTTAGCAGATTTTTCAAGGAAAATTGTAAGTATGCTTTTATAGCTCAAAATTTGTGTTATAGGCAAGGTTAAAGTTGTGAGCTGCGTCTACGGTTTTCGGAGGAATCATTCCCCGTTTTTAAAAGCAGTCCTTGAAAAGATTACTTAGTAAGGACACACGGGCTGACAGGTATACATGTCAAACAGGCGATCAATTTGTGGCTGTGTTACAAGCTTCCCTGTATAATAAAGAGTAATTATATATATAATATATATATCTATATATATATATATATATATATATATATATATATATATACTGTATATTTGCGGTTATGTCCAGCGGTATGACCAGACATATAACTACTCGGTCTCCATCCTTAGGGCAAAGGAGGGAATAATGTTACCATGGTAAGAGGGGTTGTAGCTAGAAAAGAGTAGGGTAGTGGAAAGGGAAGATTCTGCGTCTGAATGTCTATCTAAATATTTAGCCGTTATTTTTGACGGATCACGTACACTACGACTAAATAAAAAAAATATCTGCTGTAATCATACATTTTCTCTTCTGAAGATAAATACTGCAAAAGCTCTTTGGTAAATCGCTGCTGATGTCCGTAGTGATCTTGTGTTTGTTCTGTTAGATACGGATAATCATGATTTATTGTTCAGCATCATCTTTGTTTTCAGACATTGTAATAATCACGTCTGCAATTAATTAGGTCATTCTTTTAATCTGCTATTCACTCTAAAACCAAATAATGTTTAATAACTATTTACATCAATATCACATCCATTCGAAAGCGAAATATATTAAATGGAATATCTTTTTTTAATAGTTATTTTAAATTGTGTTGGAAAAAGGTGCTACCATACTTTTAGGATCAGCCAAAATTGTTAATAAAAAAAAAAATACTCGGCGCACATTCAAAATTTGGTAAAAAAGAAAACCTTTTATTCTACATTTATTTCCTAAATCACCAAATCTGTAGCAGATGTTACCGGTATCCCATAAATGATATTTATTTCCTATAGCACAGATGAGGCATATAATGGCTGTAAATGATTTATTTGTGATAAGTGGTTGTGATTGTAATAACAGCTGGAAATATTGAAAGTCACATAGCCCTTAAAGATTTGGCCAGAGGTGGAGGCAAAATGAGGGATTCGATATCATAAGGGTTTTATTGATGCAGGTAACGTCTGTTGCTTTGTTTTTTATGCAAAGAATTCTGCATATCTGAGGATTATTGACTTTGGATATTTATTCTTTTAAGTGAAATGTATACAAATGATACATTAGGTCGGGATGAATTTTGGAATGAAAAAGAATTTTCAATATTATAACATATCTATGTGTGTCACTCGAAAAGTTCGATAATTTTGATACAGAAAGAGGAGATGAGTCGAAAAAGCTATAATATTCTCATAATGAGGTTCAATCAGAGGGGGTATATTTTGCGTCAAAGGTGGAACATTCACGTTGTATGTATATTCAATTCTTTTGAGGAGCGGGAAAGGTATTATATTTCTAAGGAAGTTAGGTTAGTATTAGTACTTTTCAAAAATCTGATGTTTATTAACATTTTTATAAACAGGAAATATAAAGAGAAAGAAAGAACCGCATCGATATTCAAACTTACATATTTGTAACATAAACACTGTCATCAGAATTGTTTTGTTCGCAATTTTCAATTTATTATGTAGTACTTGAAAAAGTGGAAACTTACTGTACAGGAATTTTCGTTTCAATCTTATAGACTTACTGCTGAAGAATTCAATCTTATAGACTTACTGCTGAAGAATGGAAATTCTTTGTTCATAGAAGACGAATTTCTTAGTAAATTTCCCGTCACTTAAA
>NC_090754.1:43636196-43646196 GCF_036898095.1 Palaemon carinicauda | reverse complement strand
TGTCGTGTCTGAATATTTAAATACTACCAAAAATTAACCCAGTTTGAACAAATGTAGAGTAAGTGAATATTAATTACATACCTAAAACGTTTAAAAACATGTTCGTTATATCTCGCAACTTTCCCGCCAAGAGAATTCCATATAAGCAAAAACAAGGTTCAATAATTTAAGGATCTTCTTAACTTGAGATTTTTTTTTAAGTAATTGTTTTCATTATCCTCTTTTTTTGTTTCAGTAAAATTATCTCGTAATTTGACTCTTGTAAGGGCTTAGCCTATGCTAATTTCACAGTTCAAGAAATAAAATTACAATAGATAAAAAGTAGTTGTAACATTTAATTATCTAATTGTACACTATAAAGCCCTGTACTTAAGCGAGGTATTAGGCAGTTAAATTAATTTTATCATCTTCCAACCCAAAGAGACACAAACGCTAATCTTGTGATGCTTCATTATAAATAATATTCTTTACCTTTACGTAAGGGGTAATAAGATAAGATTTTTACATTTTAAAATCTTAGCTTGGAAGGCAGCATCCTTACTGTCAACTTGGAAAACTGGGCTGCTTCAGTCTACATAGTTTGACTCTTCAACTAAATTCGCTTAGCAAACGTTAGTCAAAATAGAGATATCAGTTTCTTCAAATTGTATTGTTGGTGTTCTCTCTCATTGATTTATGATATTTCCTCAGCAATAAATAGTGATTTGTTCTTGTTTACTTATCTTGATCTTCTTAGCACTGAAGGACAAGTGTAGATATCTCCAAAGTGTAAAATGAATATCTTCAATGTTCTCGAATTTCAGCCCCTCGGCTAGATCTACCGGAGCTTTTAAGGTATTTGAAAAGTTAAGTTACCACATCTTTATTGGCCAATGTGATAGCTGCAAGGATAAAAATCTTACTACACTGATGAATGATAATTTTCCACCTTACATCTTCCTTTGTTAGATTGAAACAAAATGTTTTTATAGTTACTGTGCGTATAAGTCATGTTCTTTTTTGTCTTCTTTTAGGAGCATTGCTTGAAGAGTTAAGTGCACCAGAGTCTAAACAGAATTTAATCATATTTTCTGATGTGAAATAATTTCTTTTTTTCTGAAGTTACCTCTTGGTGCAAGTATTAGTAAAGTATAAGATTTTTTACATGGACTAAGAATATTCTTATTCTCAAGAATGTTATTAAAAGTTCCAAAATTGAAGTTGACTATAGCGAAGTGCAAAACTTGGTCATTTTCAACACATATGATACAAGATAACCAAAGAAAAGAGTTTTGCGATTCATTCAGAATCAAAATATTACCAGATACAAAGATAGATATTTCATTTGAATCTTTCTAGTCTATATACTCGAAAATCTATATTACATTTGTTTACAAACACTTTATCACATTTCAGTTAGTACGATTTTAATTGATTAACAAAGTTATGAATAATTCTATATTGAGCTGATATTGGTGAAAGCTTCATAGAAAATGAGGTCTTGGTGACATTATCTGGGACACCTTTTTACTTTTGGCACCATTTTATTTATATGAAAAGTTGGTACATAAAGGTTCTTTCTCGTAACAATCAACCTAAAACAAATAAAGGGAAAGATAAATAAAAAAAAGCGTAAGTAACATAAATCCTGAGTACGTTCGTGATATTCGATTTTGAATCGCAACTTCTTCATAACTAGAAGTTACTCCTCTGCATGACTCGAATCGGTGAGAACGACATGTCTATGACGTTCTTTTAATTAAAAAAGTCAAGACTTTTTAAATATTATTTAGAGTGATAGTGGTTTATCGATTTAATTTCTTATCTATCACCCAGGCTCCCCAAACTACGAACAGAGAATGAAAACAGTCGCCTTTAGAGTCTCATCTGTAGTCTCTTCTCTAAAGATGTGTGTGTGTGTGTGTGTTACACGTTCATCGTGGACTTAATTTTTGAAGATGTCAACAAAAATGTTTACTAATCGAGGAGTGATTATGGCTGCACAAGGAGTTCTTTTGGGAAAAGACTTCAAAACAATTCTACCTTGGCTTCATCGTCTGATGTTTGAGATCAAGTTGTTGACATTGTCCAAAGTCCGACTTAAATACCAGACGGTGCTTTGAAGTTTAATGTTGATTATCGGAAGATAATAATCATTACTATTGTTATTTTTCATCTTGATCATCACCATGGCTTGTCGGAGAAGGCATCTTATGAATTTTGAAAATTAATATTGCCATTTACATTAGTTACTATTATCGTCCTAGTAATAACAATAATGGTCACGAATTGAATAGTGACAGTAAATAGGCAAATGTAGTTTTGTGTTAGTTACATTTACATATGTTTTAAAAACACAACTGAAATTTAATGAGACTAACGCGTTTTTTATACAAATTTCTTGCAAAATGAAAGACATAACTAAAAGTAGTGTTGAAGAAAATTGTAGTTACATTTTATCATCCATCCATAGACTTGGAAATTTGTTGGTAAGTTATATAGCGATTGTGATATGATATTCACATCAGTCCATCCTGAGTGATGACGGCATTCAAAGTTCCTATATAGATGCTAGAAGTAGTGGGGATACTTCCAATATTTGTGTACATTGATATAGCTTACCAGTCCAAACTTGTACTTGGATATCTTGCCACATAAGAATTCGTCTTAGGAGGATTCAAGGCTGCATGGCCTATTTTCTTATGTGTCGTAGCTGCCTTTGTAAGGTAAGATGCTCTGCGAGTCTGGTCTAGGGCAGTGATCCTATTGCTGGGGGCTTGTAAGTCTGACAGCTGGGGTAAATCTCCCCACAATGTGACATAGGCGCTGGATATCATTGGAACAGGTAGCAGATGGAAAAAAAGCTGCAAGGATGACTTACGGATCACCATAAACCATTTCAGTAGCTGCAGAGATATCTATGGTATCCTTGGGAGTGGTCTTCAATCCGAAGAGGACACATGGAAGGTGTGGAAACCAGCTAGAGTCATTGCAGAGGGTATATCAAATCTGCTTTGAATGTACAGTGGAAACGTTCCACCATTCTTTGGGCTGCGGGGTTCCAATCGGTAGTCAATGTATGGTGATGCTGAGAAGATGCCCTAATGATGTTCACAACTGACAGGTGAAAGTGGCACCCCTTTTAGGAGTAATATGCTCCCGCATGCCGAATCTCATATCAATCTTAAAAGTAAGGAAGTAGTATATGAGGCAGACGATGCATCATGCATGGGGATGGCTTCAGGTCAGAGAGTATATACATTGATGACTGCAAGAAGGTAACAGCGTCTTTGTGTCGAGAGGGTAAGGGCCCAAGGGCGGGAGTTTTAATGTGGCAGCAATGACATATGAGTCTGGGTAGGTGGAGGACATCGTCAGAGCGTGTGGTAGACAAACTGTGAGCTGGAATTCCTGCTGAGTTTTCAAGACACACCGTAGATCATTATAATTAGAGTGGAGGAAGAGTTAATACGAAGGGATCTAATGAACACTACCATTATTTTGCAACGCAGTTATCTATAGGCCCCAAGGGGTCACATAAGGGTGACAATTTTGTGTGTGCGTTCAACATCTTTTGTTAATAGGGTTGACATATAGGGGGTTACATTCAACAGTTTTTTTTTTGGATGGAGTCAGATTATGGTTACTGTGTGAGCTGTATATAAGAAAATATAGATAGGGCATTTTTCTTCATTTTGTATGTGGATTGCTTGCTTCACGTCCATTACAATTGTTATGCAATCATGTATCCTGACGGGAGTCGCGTTTTTCATAGACTCATAAATGGATTGGATGACATTATAAAAACGTTTCCTATTGTTTATGTTTGCAAAGCTTTGAATTTCCTAACACCTTTTGTGTACATCAGCATTTCTGTATTATTATTATTATTATTATTATTATTATTATTATTATTATTATTATTATTATTATTATTATTACTTGCTAAGCTACAACCTTAGTCGGAAACCAGGATGCTATAATCCCCGTGGCTCCAACAAGGAAAATAGCTCAGTCAGCAAAGGAAACAAGGAAAAATTAAATATTTTAAGAACAGTAACAACATTAAAAGAAATAAAACAAGAGGAAGAGAAATAAGATAGAATAATGTGCCCGAGTGTACCTTCTAGCAAGAGAACTCTAACCCAAGGCAGTGGAAGACCATGGTACAGAGGCTATGGCTCGCATATTTGATGATGTGCCTCTGTCCTCTGTTTTGGCCACTGTCACTCTTTTCGTTTATGTTCAGATAATGGGTGTATGTTGTTAGAGTCCTCATCAAGCCAGTTTTCATGAGAGCGTAGTTTCTACAACATTTTGTATTAGCTTTCATAACTTTGTCCACTCAGCGGCAGGGTCTTATCCTTTAATTTCGGTTAAGGAAAAGAGGCCTTCAGCCATTCTTTTCCTTGATTCTGATACCTTAATTTTGAGCTATCCTGTGAATAAACTGTTCTTTAGATCGCAATCGTCGAAATTATGACGTAGAATTCCATTTAAGTCAACTGGATGAGTTATAAGAATCAAGGAATCACGCTGCATGCCCAGTGCAGTGAAAACGAGTCAGTGGTCTAAATGATGATGTCTTCACGAACGTAAATAATTTTTAATATTTCCTCAGGCACAATCGAGTTTAATCATTATATCAATATAAAAACGTACATATATATACATATATATATGTGTATATATACATATATATATATATATATATATATATATATATATATATATATAAATTCAATAAAGATAGTAATGAAACTACGTTATGCCTGAACAAATGTTAATAACTATTTAGGTTTGTGATGACATAATAATTTGCTATTGACTTGATGGTTCCTGATAGCAAAATCAAATATTAGTTAAACTCTACAAATCATATTTTCGAGAAGTCTTTCCTCTAATAATATTCAATATTCAGTGATGTGTATGAACTATATCTCAAACAATCATCTCCCGTATAAAACATTCACTGATACGGAATTTATTATCCCATAATTTGACATAATCAATTGAGAGTTTTTGAATGAAACGAACTATGAATATATGAATGTACTGTATATTCGAAAATGCATGAAATCTGTAATCATGTTTATTGAAAAAACAAATTTTGCTTTTTAAAGATGAGATTAACTTTTATTGAAAAGTACCACTTTTTTACAGGTGATTCTTTATGTATTCATAATAAGGATCTAATTTGATTTAGCATCTTCAGATGGCAGCACAGATTTTCCATGTACCATAAAAGCGTAATTGAAAACAAAGGGATTCTGAAGGGTGTTAACTGTACTAGTAAGCTATTCTTTTTGATATTTGAAATGTTTAGTCTGTAGATGTTCCTAATTATAATGGAATATTGATTACTACTTTAAGATAAAAAGTTGACACTAATTAGCACTTTCACATTAGCCATCAATAAACATCTATTGGGTACTCAACGTCAATAATTATATTGGAAAATTTCACAAGTTAAGAGTCATATGTATTCATTGTTTGTTAACAAAGAATGATCAGTTGGTTTTCAGAATTATTGTCATATCTTACTGAATTAACATGTTGAGATGAGAACGACGGAAACAATTATTTTATCGATCTTATTAATGGGATCAAGAGCAATATTTTCATAAGACATTGAAATGAACAACGAACATAACATGCAATAGAAAATAATTTCACGTTATTTTAGTTATATAGCATCGGTATAATTTTGTTTCAATTTCCCTTTGCTAATATAAAGTTTCAAAGAATTGTATCGGAGGGAGAAGAAAAATTCTATATGTTTATTCTCGATCAAACGCAACTGCAAACACACACAAATAAAATGAAATCCTGAAAACCGGAAGCCACGAAAGTAGACAGGCAGTCAAACAAACGTGCTAGACAAAGGGATCTTGAAAACGCTTGAAGAATGCGAGAACACCAGGACTTTCAAAGAAGGCAAGAATGGGACGAGGAAGAGTATTCCAGAGTGCAAAGAAGAATAAGAGTATGCTTGAGAGAGAGAGAGAGAGAGAGAGAGAGAGAGAGAGAGAGAGAGAGAGAGAGAGAGAGAGAGAGAACGCAATAGACACTAAAGAGCAGCGACTTATGCCGTGAGTAATCTCGCGGTCTTGGCGTTTACATGGAGGAGAAGGAAGACGAGGATGTTGGGTTTGTGGGGTATAGAGAACTTGGGGGGTTAAGGGAGGGATAAGAGGAGAGGCTGGGATTCCCTAAGGACCCTCATAATATTGACTGATCCCCCTCCACTTGACAACAAAATCTCCCTCTCGGTTAACTTCTTAAGATGTCAAGCAGCTAGACCAACCTCCCGAAAGTCCCACGGGAGATGAGGGGAGAAATGGTGCCAGTAGGAGAGAGAGAGAGAGAGAGAGAGAGAGAGAGAGAGAGAGAGAGAGAGAGAGAGAGAGAGGGGGGGGGGGGTCATTTGAACAAACACCATATTCCATTTTGCTTACGCAGTTAGAAATACATTTTCTATACTGTCTTGTTTTTTTTTATAGAAAATTCTAATCTTTGGCTAACTATTGGATGTTTGTCTTTGTTTTTCACCTCCTTACCTATGGACTATAAACTATTGTCTCTGTCGCTTCCTTTATTTGCCTATAGTTTCACTGTTAAAACAAATCTTATTTAATTTTCTTTCATATTTTCTACTCTCATCTTGATGAACTGTGTTTGCCAATAGATCCTGAATCATATGTAACTAGTATTTTGATTTAAGTGGAATCATATATAACATTTGTTATTCTATTTTGCACTTTTAATCCAGAGAACAGTTTTCATGTAAATTTATGATATTTGATTCTGGTTTTACGTTTCCTATAACTGATTCTGTTTGATCAACGAATTAACATTGTTTTAACATTACAAGAAATATTATTAAGTTTTAGGGAAAAAACAAAAGTAGTCCATATGTAGTTTAAGCATATCATTTATCCCTCCCATATTTAAGACGTTGCACATTAAATGAACCCTAAGAACAAACTAATTTTTTTTTCTACACACTTTATAATAATCCGAGGTAAGATATACATTTTGTGTTAGAGATGATCGGGATAGTTAACTTCCAATTCAGTGACATTTGCTGTTTTTTTCTATTCAATCATTACACCGCTATTATTGGAGCAATTTAAACTGAAATTTTCTTTAAAGTTGCTCCTATAATAACCTTGAATATAAGAAATTTTTCAGTAACCCTCTTGTACTTTTGGAGGGTCCAATAACACTATGAGGTACGATGATTTTACCCAGGTAGAAAAGTGGCACTCTCGCGGCAAAGTTTTTTTTTTTTTTTTGGGGGGGGGGGGTTGGAGGTGGGGGCACTTTGGTACGCCAAAGCTGAAAATGAATATGAGATTCTGGTATGGTGCTTTATGTCGAGGAATAATTGAATGTTCTCATGGTGTAAGCAGAATATCCTTGCAATAATAAGAATGTATAAAAATTGCGTGATTAACGTGTATTTTTTAGCAAAAAACAGATGTTTTTAAAGAATAATCATGAAAAATATGATATACGTGTGAGGAATTTATTTCATATGAATGTTATTTAGAACTGGTTGATCTTTCACAGTGAGGCAATTATTTTGTTTATAAATATAATTGGTGAAAAGCAGTGAGTGATTACAAAAGGATAAACTTTTACTGACTGCAATTTTGATATTTTTCAACCTAATTACGGATACTTTTTGTATCGTATCTAACAAAGGAATGAAGACAGAAACTGAAGTCAGAATTAGAAATACGAATAGATTTCCTATGTAGAACATAAATAAAACACATACTGATAGAAATAATATTGAGCAAGTGTTTTTAGACTACGGAAAAGTTTTTTTTTTATATAAGAAAATGTACGATATATGTTTCATGTAGAAATTTTCATATTGTTAGATAATTCCCTATTTCATGTGAAAGTATAAAAAATTGCCTTTCAATTGATGTAAGAAATATGAATATTGGAATTACTTATATACACAAAAGCGCACGTAAAGGATATCATCTATGCGTGCCTAGATTGAGGTCGAACCCTGGGGCTCAACGTGTATTATATGCGCTTACATTTTTCCTAATCACTCTGTAATAAATAACGGTATAAAAGTAAAAACGGCAATTGGAGTATGAATAGATTTCTGTATATATCTTGGATAAAATGAATAGGTGTCTCCACAAAAGAGAAAAATTGAGCAAGTGTTGTGGAAAGATGGAATTTTTTTTTTTATGTAAAGTAAATCTATGATAAGTTTTATATATATACCCGTTCATATTTTTACATTTTATACACCATGTAAAAATACAAAGAACCACCTTTCACATGGTATATGAAACATGAGTATTGCAATTATTTACACATGCAAAAACTTTCTTACGAAAAATTATTCATGCATTCCTAAACATAGGCCGAACTATTTGGCTTGGTGGACTTTACAATATTCTTTATTAGATGTTAATTTTTGTTTTAAAGACAAAGCGTTTTCGTTGCTGAAATAAACAAAAATGTCTTCGATGTTGTCCTGTTTTTGCAAGTCCCTTTTTATGCCATCCACGGGAGGTCGTGTTTTGGTTATAAGAATATCGTAGTGAGAAGCTGGAAAAGGGTTCTTACAATGTAATCTTTACAATGAATACGAGTGTTGGTCTAGAAAGGGGAATATATCACTAAATGACATATTCAATTTTCCCTGCTAAGCTCATAACCTGATCAAAGCTTTATACTCTGTAACAATTGAAAATACTTATGATTTAAAGCTTCTAAGCATTAATGGATTATTCGTAAGCGTTCATGACTCTGTAAATGAAATAATCACTTGATGCTTTAGAGGTTTTTTATTTCACAAATATTATTAATTGGTATAGATTTTAGCAGCATTGAAACCTTCGATTGCATTATGAAACCTTTGATGTCTGAACAATAATGCTTGCAGGTGTGGTTTCCTTTTCAGGCCAAATGTAATTTTTGTTTTTCACTGTAGTCAGACTTTCTATTTGACCATATTCAATGAGATTTATTGGAATTGAGAAATTACACTATTGGTTTGAGTTCGAGCGCACCTTTCTATTTTTTGTAGAATTTTTGAATGTCATGGCAACTTTCTATTTTTGGTAGAATGTTTAAATGTCATGGAATTCCTATAAAAGAGATCTTGTGCCGCTTTCAAGTAAAATTTGTATCTCCCAGCAGTGTTACATACAGTAGTGATTTAAGTGATGATTACCTCATTCGCCAAAATTCATATAACTGTAATATCTCTATTTTCTTTCACATCTGTTATTTATTTTTATTCCTATCACATACTTGAATTCTATTCTATGGAAATTTAGCAAGTTAATAGTGATTTTGCTTGTTTAAATAGAAATTGCTCATTTCGGGCATGATATTCAACGAATATAAAAATCTAATTTCTACCTCATTTATTATCATATCAATCTAAGTTCCAAGTATTGACGACCTTGGAAATTTTTTTCTACATTTACACAAACCATTTTTAACGCATGTTTTTTATACGTTTTTTCTCTTTTGTCTTGCAAGTTAACTATGAGTTCTAAATGTTTCACCACAAATTCTTGCTCGAAATAAATGTTACTGTGAAAGTTGAATTTATATATGTATATTAGACAAACGTTTGTATTGTTCGTTATAAATATATCTCGATCTAATGTTAATTCATGACGAGTTGAAGTTAGATGATTTCATATACTTTTATCTTTCACATTTTGTCTACATTGAGAATATAAAGTTCGTTTGGAGTTTCTCAACATTCACAGATGAATGAAGACAGTATACGCAAGAACCTAAATAGAAATAATTTTTTTTTCGTAACCTTGACCTAATTCTCTTTCGATTAAAGATAGTAATATTCTTCTGTTTTCTCCAAAGATCCTTAAGAAATAGGGGTTCGTCCATTTGAAGAAATTACTTTGTTTTTCTATTAGTCTGTAACCGAGATTCTTGTCTTCCTTTGCTGTGTATTTTAAACATCCTTTGAAAACTAAATTTTAATTTCATTATCTTTATCTAAGTG
>NC_090754.1:43628696-43633696 GCF_036898095.1 Palaemon carinicauda | reverse complement strand
ACAATGAATTTCCCATTCGGTCCTTTATCTACATAATACTCAACGCAGGGGGGAAGTTGGTGGAGCCAATGTATTGACTTTTCGAGAGTGGACAGTACTTTAATGCCTATCTAGTTGTAGCTGAGATTTTGTCTTTTACCACATAATAAAGAAAAAAATTACAGTACGACTATTTATTTCCATATGTAGAAAAACACTTTACCATCATGTGTAGATAAATTCACCAACCTAGATGAAAAGTGGAAATAGAATATGAATCTTTCTTTTATCTCCCAGTGCTCAAAGCCCCCTTTGAAACAGTCATGAAAGCCCTTTTTTGAAACTGGAATGAAAAAAAATATATTTTGGATAGCTGTGAAAGTCCCCTTTGAGGCAACCTAAGAGAGAGAAGTGTCGCCGACTAACCGCAAAAGAAAGACAGACACGCTGTAGGGGGAATAGTTTCTGGAATTTGGCGAAGGGCGTTGAGTCTCATGGGTCAGTGGGATCGCCTGGTAGAAAGGGGAGAGGGAGTCGAGAGGGCATCAGGAAATCGTGCGAGGTTAAAAAAAAAAAATGCGACTTCATTATCGTTCAGGCCAGAAATAGTAGATGAGGAATTTCATCATGTGGATAGTCTCGAATAGCCTCTTCTCCGTCCCCTATCACCCAACCCTAGACCACTCTGGTATATCCCCCAGCAGGCCAGCACCCTTCTTGCTCTCCTTTATCACTTCTTATTAGGACTGGGTGATATGAAAAAGGGAAGAGGGGGAGAGGTGGCTGTGATGCGTTGGAAGAGTGATGAAGTGTACTGCTGCACTTGAGAGAGAGAGAGAGAGAGAGAGAGAGAGAGAGAGAGAGAGAGAGAGAGAGAGAGAGGGGGGGGGGGTTCGACCGAAAATCCTAATGACCAATATATCAAAATAAAAAAGGGAATAGGAGTAAAAATCGAACACAAGGAATTAATTTCATCGAAGCAGTGAAGGTAGAGATGTAAAGAAAAAAATGAGTTAATTGAAGACCCCATAAGGGAATTAAAACTCGATGATGAAAAATCGTTTGCCTTTATAGCTTACGGCCATAATTTTGAAAATGTCTGAACCAACTAGGGTTCTTTTTATATAATTATGCAAGATTAATTAATATGAACCCCTATATTGCTCATTTTAGTAGATACGAACTCATTTTCTACACGGTCTATAGGGAATTATTTTTTTGAATGGTATCGAAAATGTGTTCAATTTGAGGCAGCTATGAAATCAGAAAATATGTGTTTGGAGCAGAGTCAATTTCGAAATTACTTATATTTTTCCGTTTACGCTCGATTACGTTGAACAGTAGCATTTTCTCTTCCTGTCTTGGGAATGATATTTACATATATTTTTAATTAGTCAACATGAGGTTTCAACATTATATTTAGCACCCCTAAACTTAGATACATTTAACGCTAATTTGTAATGCAATTTGATATCATTCCAGGTAGTAATGATTTTATCTGTGTAGGAAGTAGATAAAATCCCCGATAAGAAGTGGGAATTCTAGGAACAACGATGCGCTAAAAATTATTACAGATATAAGGCAGTTCTGAACACCAACGCACCTGGTTTCATGAAACTAATCGCATAATGTCGGTCACCTTAAGGTCCTAGCACGAGAACATTTTTTTCTTTTAGTTTCAAATATTTCTTTAAATGAAGAGGACGTGAAGGAAAAAGAGAAGATCATGGGTTCATCCGTATTTTACAGAAAATGTTCAACTAATATGTTTTGTTACTGATCAAGAACAGGAGGTGGACCCTGAAAGAATCAGACAACGGATGACATTGGAAGGGTTGAAATTACTTCCTTCTACTGCACTTCTAATTTAAGAAGAATTTGGTACATTTATTTTCATTTTGTATCTAATGAAGCATTTCCCATTTTAATGTTTCTAATGATACTCTTTAAAAATTTGACAATGAATAATGATATGGGAATATTTAATTACAGGTTATATAGAGGAAGAAAATCAATTGAGTGTGCTTTTGGAATGATGTCCAAGAATTTTAAGTGATTTGTCAACTATTGCTGTATCAGATTTGCCAAAGCTCAACAGCATTATCAAAAGTTGCTGTGCTCTGCATAACATATAAGGAAAAGAGATGGGATTATTAGGTTCATTTCCCTTCAGGTGACATAGAGGTATTAAATGGAAATAACCACAATATTGATGATGCATTCTTAAGTGGTTTCAAATATATCAAATGGATTTCACGAAAATATAAATATCATAACGTGAGGATATTAACCTGTCAATGTGTGACCTAGGTTATGTCTATACATACATATAAATTCCTTGCATTCACAAATAATTCAGGGAAACATTTGCATGATTAAAAATAAAGAATTATGCAAAAGGAAGAGATGGCTCTGCCAGTGAATGCAGAATGTGCTCTATTTGATCATGGGTCGTACCCAAAGATTGCAATCATCTAGATTGAATTTTCTGTCCTTTTGAGTACATGATTTTATAATAAAGCGCAAGAATGGCATGTTTGTGTTGCAATATCAAGAAAGTTTCCGTTGAAAAGAGAAATTTAGTTTCTATGAAAATTAAGACGTCAGCCTGTTAGACTATTGTTGCTATTCCGCTGGTATATTCATTAAAAAATATTTCCTTATATATATATATATATATATATATATATATATATATATATATATATATATACATACCTATATATATGTGTGTATATATATATATGTGTATATATATATATATATATATATATATATATATATATATATATATATATATGAATGATTCATCATTCATGTTACAGACTTTACACTTGGCCATATGTTCACCAAGAATGAATTTCTGGGTCATTAATCCTTATATTGCTATATTAACACATTCTCGAGGGACCTCTAGAATGTATCGAGATAAACGCCGTACGTAACTCATCGACAATGATAAAACCAATACGGATACACAAAACACCGGTATACTATTCTGGATTATGTTTTATTTGAAGAGCGAATTCTGTAATGCAATTAAATTTTGACAGTAGTGCTACAACACCTTCGTAGAGTTTGCTAGGTTTGTGGATCCCTCCCGGCCTAGAAACCACCGTTGCTCTAGTTGGAGGGAATTGGCACACGCTGAACGCAATGCTGATTATTGTGGCTATAATCCGTAAACAAATGTTGTGAGGCTGGAAGGTTGTACCCTTCTTGCAAAAATCCCCTGGTAGCGTATTATAAGTAGGGTTTTATATATATATATATATATATATATATATATATATATATATATATATATATATATACATATGTTTGTGTGAGATTGTGTGTGTATTCGTATTTTATGAACGTTTTATTTCTTGCATAATTTAGTTTACCTACTGTAATGACTAGGAGATCTCTTCTCTAATTACGGTTTAAATTACTAGAATTCTTACTTGATGGAGAAATACCATAGATTGCCGTCAGTAGGAGGGGAAAGGAAAGCAAAACTATATCAAATATTAGAAAGTCGATTATAAAGAGTTATTTTCTGGCCATTGATATTAACAAGGAATGATTGCAAATGTGATATTGGGGATTATACCGTAGGTAAATCCTCGCGTCTGATGCGCGTGCTCAAATGAAGAGCTAATTTTTGTCCTCTCCATATCAGTGCGAATCCAATTCCCTTGAACGAATAACAAACTGGAAAATTAATTCGCATGGAAACAATTTGGAATGGATTAGGTCGAATAGATGTCAGTCATGCAGATGGAATTAATTATTTGCAGTGAACTCTACATTATCAATTCTCTATGGAATTCGGTTCAGTTATACTACCAGTTTTATTGTTAATTTTATTCAGGAATGAAGTGCTATAGAGAGAGCATAATCATTGCGATTCATAGTTGAGTTTTAATTATAGCAACTATTGCTAATGAATAGTATCGAAAAGCATAACTTTATTAATTGCAATATTTGAAATGCTTTTGTTACAAAGCTTTAAGTTTGTATTTTACAGATTAATATGATATTCAACATTCGTATATGTACTTGGAAGAGTTGTATTCATACTTTGCTATGATATTCCTTCTCCAAAAATCCATGCACCATAAACACACACACATATACTATATGTGTATGTATTAACATTATTACTATATTATTATTATTATTTAATAATAATAATAATAATAATAATTATTATTATTATTGTTGTTGTTGTTGTAATTATTATTACTATTGTTATTATTATTACTACTACTACAACAAGTCAAGTTACAACCTAGTTGGAAAAGCAGGATGCTTCAAGTAGTGAGGAGAGGAATTAAGGAAATAAATAAAGAATATTTGAAAAGCAATAAGTAAAAGTATGAAGTATTTTACTATCAATGATAACGTTGAAATAGAATTGTCATAATATACTATGAAGACAGGCTTATGTCAATCTGTTCAATATAAGAACATTTGCTGCAAGTTTAAACTTCTGAAGTTCCACCGATTCAAGTGCGAGAATATGAAGGTCAACATGAAATTCAATAGCCAATATCCTTCCAACTGATAACAGCCATACTTAAAGGTCTTAAATAGCTCTTCTATCCCAATTCTCTGTTATGTTTCTGTAAGAAGGGTTTCATCATCAGAATCTCTGATTACAATTAGTCTTTTATAATTTCTAGCAATCTTATACATAACATTTCAAGTTCCTCGTAGGTCGTTCCCTAAGTTATCTCCGAGTTTCTCCCAACATTGTGGTTTTGATAACTTTTGTCTCTCTACTAGCCTCTTTGTAGGTCTCAAGATCCTCCATTCTTCTGGTCTTCATCCATCTCTTCAACAATCTCAAATTTTCTGTAACGGAGTATTTCAACAGGTCAGTCCATCAGGATGTTTGTTTACAAGATTTATTTCTTATTACTTTTATATATATATATATATATATATATATATATATATATTTATTTATATATACATATATATATTTATTTATATATACATATATATATTTATTTATATATATATATATATAT
>NC_090754.1:43613696-43623696 GCF_036898095.1 Palaemon carinicauda | reverse complement strand
TGATTTTGGCTAGAATTCCGGAAACCTCTGTTGCTGGAGCACCCATCAGTAACTCACAGACTTAATGTAAACACTTCTTTCTCCCACAAAGCCACATAATCCCGCTCCACTTCTCCCGTTACTAGTAGGGACCCATCTGCGTATACTGTTACTCAAACTTTTCATATTCTCCAGTTCAATTCATCGAAGAATAGAATATTGTTATTTTTTACTTTTTATATGAACAATATTAAACTATTGGCTTCCTTAACAACACAATCCTTAAGATTAGAATACTTTTTTTTTTACTTTTTATATGGCAAATATTATGGATGGAACCAATGATTTTACAATAGCAACAAAAAAAAAAAAAAACTCCAAAAATTAAATAGAATACCCAGAACGTCATCAACATAGCATTGGACTGATAATTCAACCTAGTCTCTAGAATCCCTGCATCATTTATTTTAGATAAAAGAGGTGACATATAATTACCAAACACTCGTTCAGGGAACTCACCGTTGAGGGTTTACTTATTATCTTTGATACACAAAGAAGTTCATTGGTATTATTGAGTGGTAAAAGTAACTCATAAGAATGTGATGCTCCCGGCAGGAAATACAGTATAAGCAATTATGAACAGGTAGCTTACTCTGTAAATAATGGGAACACAAAGACTGACTAATCTGCAGTTTGATGTTATACTCACATTAAATAATTTGTCGTAAAGATAAACTTGATTTTTTTGTGAAGGTAGAACTGAGGTTAAAATGAGAGAAAGTAATTTCCCTTAATATTTCGTTAGTTTATTATTAATAAATCCTGGTGTCTTGATAACTGGTGTTCTAGATTTCCCTGTTTATTAACTTTAATCAAGACATAAATAAGCTAATGGCGGTCTAGTAGAAATAACGGAACCGATTATAGATTTTCCATACTTTAGAAATGATTTAAAGTTTAGTTTTTTGTTATTAAAAGAGAAGAGTGAATTTATAGGCAAAAATTATATGCGTGATATTCCTACTGAATAGAAAACCTCGCTGATGGATGTCATATACTTCCAGCCTAGAGAGAAATTATCGTACTTTGAGATTTCATCTGGAAGAAAAAGTTTAATCAACTTAATTTAGGCAAGTGACTGGAACAGGAATTTTCGGGATAGTTGTATTGTGAATTTGTTAGAAACCCTTGCATCTAGTGAAGAGGAAAAAGCTTTGGGTTATGGCGTGTCATTTGCAGTAAAGTAACGAGGTGTTAGACTTTATAGAAAACAAGGTTATTCCTCACAATGATATTGACATTTACAAATTTCTAGTATAATCTATCATAAGGTCTGCGAACTCCTGTAATTTCCAAACCTTTTTCTAACAGTCTTGAAATGTTTAAGAAAATTATAATGAATTGCATATCACAAAAGCTGATAGAACAAACATAATAGTTAAATTGGACGTTACTACATATTTAGAAAAATTCTATATACTTCTAACTCGTGTAATCATCTAGAAGAAGTTATCATATATTTTAACAAGAATATGAAATAAATTCTAAATCATAGAAAATCATGATTGATTTATTGATATCTACTGTACCGACCATTTTATTGGTTTTTTTTATAGTTCAATTAAAACCCTTAAACCAGGAAATCCAACAAGATCAATTATCAGTGCAACATGATCTCTTAACCGCTAATTATAGATATATTTAGTCAAATTACTTAATCCGTTTTTTTGGGCTCCATGTTATCTTCACAAAAATCTAAGCTAAAATTACAAATTAAAGCTCAAAACAAACCACAGAGTAGTCAGTATTGATGTGATTTCGTTATTTACAAAAGTGCCTGTTGTATTTCCTAACTGGTACATTAGACTCTTTATGACTTAAGATTACCAACCAATACTATATTTGAACTGATTTATAAAATAGAGTAAGTTTTGCTTTAATGGAAATACCTTTGAACAAGCGTTTTTATGGCTATGGGGGATCGTTTGTCTCGTTTATCCAACGCATTATGGGTTTTTAAGATTATATTGAGTTATCAGTGTAGTCCTCTCAGTTTGTTTGATATCACTATCTCGATAATGTTCTGAGTTATTGAAAAGAAAATTTTAACTTTTGGGATTGTTGCTATTCCTTTGTTTTATCCATAATATTTACCAATGAAAAGGAAGAAAATTGTAGTATCTGATTCATGGACATTTTGATTGTTACACTAGTCGTTATATTTAAGTTTTCCTAGATATACATTTATATTCAGAACATTCTAAAGACATAAAGTCTTCCGCGTTTTTTGTAACTTTGGGCACTAAAAATATGAAGAAATTGCGTCGGATATTTTCTATGCTAAGTATTTATGTCGGAAAGCTTTTAGTAAAGCTAAGAAAACATATCATAGCGTCAAGTTAAAAGAAAAAGAAGCAATAAATAAACACCATTTCATTATTATTATTATTATTATCATTATTATTATTATTATTATTATTATTATTGTTATTATTGTTATTATTGTTATTATTATCATTATTATTATTATTATTATTATTATTATTATTATTAGACATACCCCTTTTAAAAACTAAGGAAGAGAGTATTGTTTAAATGTACATCACATTGAAAAACATGTTGATTACGAATAGCGGTGGAAATAATAATATGACCTACAATTGTTCTTGGCTCAGAATGTTATTAATCATATGTCATTTAAACCTCTAAAAGCATTTCTTTAAGAGCCATACTACATCAAATGGAAACCACCGAATGTTCGTTAACAATGCGTGGGAGAAGGGTGGAATAGTACTCTTATCTTCATGAGTTTACCAAGAGTGATACTGTGGAACCCCTTTTAAGTACTTGAGCCCAAGGTCATAACTTGAATCTAAGTCTCGGTCTGTTTTGCAGTAATTCTGTGATTTCCTCTTTAAGTAAATCAGACTTGAATGTAATAACCAGAAACTGACCCCAAAAGGGACCCCCTTTCCTGTATAAGATTATTAACTTCAATCAAGTCTTTTTCACTTTAACTTTCTAGGCTATAATATATATATATACATATATATATATATATATATATATATATATATATATATATATATATATATATATATATATATATATGCGCGCGTGTGTGTGTATTAGATTTTGAAAATATGCAATGCTTGAACTTTTAATGCTACAGTATATGACTTTTCAAACTTTTTATTTTTTTATTTTTCGTATATTTTAGATATACAGAATTTATATTTATATCAATTTTCATTATCTACAAAGTCACATTGTCAATAATTATTTTCCCTTTTATGCTACAGCTTCTACCTTTACTGAGAACCAGTACAACTATTTGTCATGTTAACGCCAATAAAGCAATGCAGTTTGTTTTTCCTTTATAACTATACTGTATATAATACTATTTTGTCTCCCCAAAATTATGCAAATTCCATTTTATTTGCTTTTCAACAGCATCACAACATATGGCCATATTTACATTTCTCATAAATTCACTCTTTACCCCCAAAGAAATATGGTTATTTTGATATTAATCTCAATATCAGTCTCTCTATCTCTATAAGTCTATGGTCATGTTCCGAATTCTTCATTATGAATTGATAAATCTGAATTTGTTTAAAATCTGAAACTAATAAATTTTGAACAAATATTTCATTACGTATCATTCAAAATTCATTGGTGGCATAATTTTGTAGTAGAATTCATTATAAGACGAAGGCTATAGATTGTTATAAGTGAATATTATTAAAGTTAGTCCGAGAGCTTGATTTTAAGAGTACTTATTATACAGGTAAAATTCTCTTGAGGGCATTGGTGAATCACATTGTATCAGAGTACTTATCATGCCAGCTTGCACTGGTATATAACCGAGAATACTTACATTTAGTGTGTGTGTTGAGACTCATGCAGAAGTTGATATTCAAGTGTATGTACACTTATGTTTTATGCATATATTGAGTATACTGTTTTCTGAGCTTGGTATGAACAATTTACAGACTCGTTTGCAACTTTTTGTACAGTTTACATTTAAAGGTATGGTTTTTTTTTTTTTTTTTTTGCAAACGTTGATAATATGCTATTTCAGGTATCTGTTCACTTGAACTAATTTTTCTGCACATGTGAGCTGTATATATGAACGAGAGAATGTACGGAAATGTCGACTTTATTCTAGCGTTCATTTTTAGCTGGCGTTGAAAATTTGATTGAGGTTATTTTGGAGCAGTTACTCTTTTCAAAACCCATTGTCTTCAGCAGAATGTATATGCACAATAAGTTTATTGCTTCCCTAAAGTTATAATTAGTTTTATGGGCATGCAGTGTCTTAAGGGAATTTTGAGTATTTCTCGACGAGATGGTCGTAGCATGTAATATATGATAATAAAAATGCTCGGTTTATAGCTTAAACCTTAGATACTTTACCTATTTCAACATATTTTTTTATTGAGACGTTCAATATATATTACTGGAAAGTATAGTTATCCGTATACATATAAAGTGAAGAGGTTTTTATATAAGTAGCTGATCCTAATACGAAAGATAGATAATCGGGAAATTAATGTTGAAGTGGTGGAATTTTCTTTCCTCTTTTTTTAGCCACCTGACTGTCGAAAGAAAAAGCAGAAGAGAAGAGGTTAAATGTAATCGAAACCAGGGTTGTTCGTGCGTAGAGTTGACCGCCCGAGGGTAAGGCTGTGGCCAGTCGTGTTCCAGCATCAACAATTGGTTCTTAGTGCTGACTCCACTCACTAAAAGAACTGAGAGAGAGAGAGAGAGAGAGAGAGAGAGAGAGAGAGAGAGAGAGAGAGAGAGAGAGAGAGAGAGAGAGAGAGAGAGAGAGATTATAAATAGCTCGAGGAGTCTGCCTAGAATGTGGGCGGATACACAGAATAATGAGAAGAGTTTAGGAAAAGTTAACTACGTAAAAATGGGGTACTCAAAGGATTTTTAAAGATTTTTAAAAACTGGGTGATTGATATTGATATTAACTTATTAATTTCAACCTCCTCATTCTCTCTCAGTTTCTCTCGGTGATTTTTAAAGACATTTAAAAATCTTGATAATCGATATTGATATTAACTTATTATTTTTAACCTCTCTCTCTCTCTCTCTCTCTCTCTCTCTCTCTCTCTCTCTCTCTCTCTCTCTCTCTCTCTCTCTCTCTCTCTCTCTCTTTAATACTGTTGCCCTAAGGAATTATGATCGAGATCTATTTAACTTTAATAACTAAGGTCGATGAAGTTCTCTGTGTCAATAACAATCGGCCACAATATATTTGTTTTTTGGAGGCGCTTAGAGCCTTAGACAATGTCTACAAATCACATATTAGGAGAGGTTATTATCTCCGCACTTTGGGTAGTGGCACCCTAGCAGTACCAACCAAACTCTACTGAATCCCTCGTCAGGCTGGAATGAGGGAATAGAAGAAAAGTCCCCTTTTGTTCTTTTTTTTTTATGCCGTTTATCCCTCCAAAAATGGGGGTGTGCCCTGGTAGATAAAAATGTTGTGAAAGCTTTATTTTCATATCGGTCAAATGAGGTGAGGATTGAATATTCATATCTATATCAAATGAGGTGAGGGTTGAATATTCATATCTATTTCAAAGGAGGTGACGGCTGAATATTCATATTTATTAGAAATAGGTGAAGGCTGAATATTCAAATCTATAACAAAGGAGGTAAGGCTGAACATTCAAATCTATATCAAAGAAGGTGACGGTTGAATTTTCATATTCATATGAAATGATGTGAAAGCTGAATTTTCATATATGTTTTTATTGTCCCAACGACATTAATGCTTAGGTTAGGAAAAACTTTTGAATTTTCGGTGGCAAACCGCGAAAGTTTCGAGTTTTTATTTGTCAAAGCTGAGTGTAAGTTTTGCCTTTTTTTTCAACCTATATGACTGCTTGGAATTGTCAATTGATGAGAAGAAATTCAATTTTTGCATCGTTTTAAAATTACCTGGAATCTTAGAATTTTAGGTCAAACTAGGTGAAAGCCCAGAAAAATATATTAATACTTTCTTTAATGTGCATTCTATATATAAGGTCCACTTTAAAGAATTAGAGTTAGCTCACAAATACATTCATAAACTCCCTTCTTTGTTCCCTCTTTGTTTCCACAGTCATTTCATGTCTTATATCTTCGTATCCTTGTCAAATAAGGTGAAATTAGAAATATATATATATATATATATATATATATATATATATATATATGTATGTATGTATGTATATATATATGTATATATATATATATATATATATATATATATATATATATATATATATATATATCGTCAAATACAAGGTTATATTCTTCACTGTATATGTATTTGTGTATAAAGAAGAAATGTTCACTCCTGCATCTTGTCTCAAAAAAGAAATAATTATCATAGTTATTAATTCTCATTTGTTTTCGATTGACATGAAAACGTGATAATATTTGTGCGGGTTTAGTTCTGTATGGATTTTTTTTTTCTAAAGAACGCTTATTGTTTGTTTTTTCAAAGAACGCATAATGTTATTAATAGGGTGACTATTTGCTTCTTTTTTGTATCAAACATTAGTGGTGTAGTTTATGAGTTTCGACTTGTTGACCGAATACCAGAAATTGTCATCAGGATATTTTCATGATTCTTTTATTAGAAACGCAAAAATGACTAGTCCATAATTATCTAAGCAGTATTTAGTTATTCTTACTTCCGATTAATTTTTATTCTCATTATATGCATGAAGCGTGATCAAGTTTACTTAGTTGTTAATTATCTCTTGAACTATCAAAATTTAAATGATTCACATAATATTCAAGTAAGTATTAAGGAAATTAATTGATACGAAAAGGGCTTGAGGTCATGTTACCTATTTTATGCAAATATTCGTTATTTAGGTATAATAGATAGCGAAGAGCAGGATCTTTTTTGTTTTTTGCATTCAAATGACTACCTGCTTCATCGTTGCTTTGAACTCTTGCATTAAAAATGCATGTTTATCGTTCCTTAAAAAGAGCCGATTGTATTCCCTTTTCATAATAAAATTACAGCATATATACGCTTATCTGTCTAGCTTGAAAAGAATAAGTATATATTATTAAAAAACAAAGACTATATATACCAAAGTAGAGTACTGGGAACTCTGACATAAGCAGATCCATCCATAAATTAAAAGAAAAGTAATGATTATAGTATCCAGAGGATTCTAAAGACGAATGGAAAAAAATATTGACAGCGTGCAGGTAGAGGAGAAAACAAAAGATGACGTCTTAAACGACTCCTCAGTTTCTGTGGCATAAAAGGGACAGAAAAGGTTAAGTCGTTCAAGTTATTAGAAATTAATATGTGACTGTTCATTGCTAACTCAACGATTGGAGAAATACGTATTTATTCTCTTGGGGCGGTGTTAATTTTTTTTGGACGATAAAGATTATATATGTATGTATATATATATATATATATATATATATATATATATATATATATATATATAATATATATATATATATATATATATATATATCTAAAGTTTTTGAACGTCTTCTGGCAAAACGTCTTAATAGGTTTGCTGAAGGTAATCATCTCTTCCCTAGTTTGCAATTTGGTTTTCGTAAAGGCCTTGGAGCATGTGATGCCCTTCTTACAATCTCCAATGCTGTACAGAAATCCCTTGATTGTGGTTGGGAAGTTCGTATGATTGGCCTTGATTTAGTGCTGCCTTTGACCGTGTTAATCATGAGGCCCTTGTTTTCAAACTGAAACAGTTGGGAGTGGGTGGGTCGTTTCTTAGCATTATTATTGATTTTTTAAGTAATAGATCTCAAAGAGTTGTTGTTGATGGGCACCATAGTGATTATAGGAATGTGATATCCGGTGTTCCACAGGGTAGTGTTCTTGGCCCATTACTTTTCATACTATATACACATGACATGTGGTTTGGCCTAGAAAACAAGCTTGTTGCATATGCAGATGATGCTACTCTCTTTGCATCAATTCCATCCCCTGAATGTAGATCTAGGGTTGGTGAATCCCTTAATAGAGATTTAGCCAGAATTAGTGCATGGTGCAAATTATGGGGTATGAAGTTGAATCCTAACAAAACTCAAAGTATGATTGTAAGTAGGTCAAGGACGGTGGTTCCTCAACATCCGGATCTCAGTATTGATAATGTTTCTTTAAATATGTATGACTTTCAAAATTTTAGGTGTGATTCTCGACAGTAAATTTACTTTTGAGAAACATATAAGGTCTGTGTCTTCTTCAATTTCACAAAAAATAGGCTTATTGAGAAAGTCTTTCAAGATTTTCGGTGATCAATCTATTCTGAAGAAGTGTTTTAATTCTTTCATTCTACCTTGTTTTGAGTATTGTTCTCCTGTCTGGGGTCTTCAGCTGCTGATTCTCATCTTAATTTGTTGGACAGAAACTTATGGTCTATTAAATTTCTTATTCCTGATCTAGATATTAATCTCTGGCACCGTCGTTCAATTAGTTCATTATGTATGTTGCATAAGATTTTTCACAACTCTGACCATCCTTTACATTCAGATCTCCCTGGACAATTCTATCCTGTTCGTAATACTAGGCAGGCAGTTAATTCTAATAGCCAGGCCTTCTCCATCACGAGGCTCAATACTACGCAGTACTCTAGAAGTTTTATTCCAGCTGTGACCAAGTTGTGGAATGATCTTCCTAATCGGGTGGTTGAATCAGTAGAACTTCAAAAGTTCAAAGTTGGAGCAAATGCTTTTTTGTTGACCAGGCGGACATAGTCTTTTTATAGTTTATTTATGACATATTTTGTTTTTGATGTTGTTGATAGTTTATTACATGACATGTCTGTTTTGACGTTGTTTCTTATTTTAGAATGATTTATTGTTAATTTGTTCTCTTCATTTATTTATTTCCTTATTTCCTTTCCTCACTGGGCTATTTTTCCCTGTTGGAGCCCCTGGGCTTATAGCATCTTGCTTTTCCAACTAGGGTTGTAGCTTGGATAGTAATAATAATAATAATATATATATATATGTATATATATATATATATATATATATATATATATATTGTTTCTTTTCTTTATATAATATGAAAAGTATTGAAATCATATCATTATAACCTTCATCACTTCGTGAGCTCTTCGCTATCCTGTTTTCAGAAAGTTTGTGGTCTGTTGCATTTAACTGAGTTATATGTGTGTGTGATATAAAGAAAGGGGGGAGAGAGATGACTTATTTTTTACGTTCAATCACGTGTGTTCCATGAATGTTGTTTTTATACTTCCAATGTGAACATTTAAACATTGCCACACAGCCATAGCCTCTAAATAGATTTCAGATATTGTCCACACGTTTGCCTGTGCCAGGAGGGATATGCTATCTTATCAGTGGAAACTAATGGATATTGGTTTCTTGGATTCTGAGCACCAACAGTCCAGTATATTTACGTATTTCCATTTCAATCTCCGTATTCAAGATCCCTCTCGTTGTATTTTTATGCTTCCCTCCTGGCTTATTTCATTTGCTTTATTCGATGGTGTATGAAATATTGTTAAAAAACAAACGTCTCAAACGTATATACTGTTCTTGAAGATTTGCAGATTCGGTGTATTTATTTATGGAAAATCGTGTAATTCAGCAATAGTTTCAATGTTAGATGAATACTTAATGAATACTTTTATATTTCAACATTATACTGGTTCTTAATTAAAATTTAAGTTGTTGTTACCACCCATTGCCTTCTATCTAGACGCACTTCGGCAATTAATGATTAATTTAAAAACTAGATAACTGGGTGTTTTATTATGTCTTAACGAGACATTGGGGAATTAGTTTCCAAAAATACCGAAAGTATTTATCAATGAAGATCAAGTTTATTCAAAATCTAGATTTAAGTAAGCTTTTGCCACTTTTTCCAACGCTATTTTTGTGAAGGGAAGGACTTCATCATGATTTATATTTGTCATTATTTACCATCATTAGTTACCTTTCTAGGATGAACAAATAACATCAGCTTAGAGATATGTGAGGAATT
>NC_090754.1:43607684-43613196 GCF_036898095.1 Palaemon carinicauda | reverse complement strand
TTTATTTCTCATTACCTTATCACAATTCAAATGTTGCAACATGCTTTACTTAATCCCAGTTATCCGGTGTCGGGATTAAATGCAGTATTTCGTTTTACTAAGTTTGCATGGTTTTATTCATAATCTCTAATATCCATATTCTTTTATACGGATTATCTCTTGATTTCATCGATCATCCTTGCAATTCGCACTTATCTTTTATCTAATTGAATTATTCCTTTATTCAGTCTTTGTTAATCCTATATATAATCCTCTACACTTACGAAGCCTTTGAATAATAAATTGCACAACTTTTATTCCCCGTCACACTTGCTTTCATGCATTTTGAAATTTTATCCATCACTTTACATATTCCTTTTTTGAACTGTCTGGGTTCATCACATTTTCTTTGAATTAAATTTTGTAATCCCCACAACACATTGTTCCTCGTATGTTTTATAGATTTGATCTTCATTATCTGTAGATCTCACATACTTTATTAAACGTTTTTTACTAGTTGATATAGATTCCCTATTCACAAAGGTTGTGTTTTATATAAGAATTATATATATTTATATATATTTTTTTTTTATAATTCTTAAAACCTCATTATGTTATATGCACCCATTTTCTTTGGCAGTATTAACGCTATTGAACAAAGTCTCTCTCTCTCTCTCTCTCTCTCTCTCTCTCTCTCTCTCTCTCTCTCTCTCATTTGCCCACTATTCAAAAGAAAACTGTAAGGAAGAAAGTTTGCTTAGAAACTTTTAGTTTTATCTGTGTTATTAGGATATAGAGGGGGGGGGGATGTTTGAAAAACATCATAGGTATATATCTATTTGCATATATGTTCATGTGTTACACATATCTTACGTTAATTATATGATCATGGTTTTGATCACAAGTGCTGAATCAAATAGTGTGGTGAAGAATATATTTGATCAATGTTCCAGTGTTTTGCGCGGTCGAAGCTTATCAGCTGTTTGACACTGAAAATGAATAATTGTGATATTGTCAGGAATTTTAATAGAAACAACCATTGGTTTCAAATCTTAAAGATTTGTAAAACGCGAATATATTAAGTAATACGAGTAGGAATATGTCAAATCATCTCAAAAGATGTAGAGTGAGAAACCGATAGATTGTGACTGTGAAGAACAAGATGGCCTCCCGGAAAGGTTTACCCGTCTGATGAAAAATGTGGCAAGAAAACAAATTACAAGAGTTTAATAACAAATCGTCTTTGTCTTCAGCTTTTATTCATTTCTCTATGGGGTCGCTGTTGCATGTCAGTTTTTTAAACAAATGGTCTCGAGTTGAAAACATCTATTGAAATAGGGGTCTGCTTGAAGCCTTTATCTCGAGTAGATTTACTTGAAACCATCCTAAGAAAAGGGTAGAGCTGTGAATAATTCCCTGAAAAGAGAATTGGTTTATAACCCTCCATAGAAAATGTAGTTGAAAGCATCCTCTGAAAAACATTTACTAGGAAGTTACTGTTCTTTGTGTCCAGGCACTGTATACTGTACTACCAGGTCTCTCCAGTCTTCTGAATCTTCCTCTCTCAGTCCTTTCTCTTGCATATCATTTGCTATTATCTTTTCATATGCTTTTTACTCGCCCTTTCTCCTATCTACTTTTATGTTCATAAACCATTATATTAAAGAATTAGGATCGGTTGGTGTATGATGATGATGATAATAATAATAATTAAGAGGCCTTAGGATGTTGTACATCAAGTGAACTCAAGTAATAGACGTTTTTGAACGCTTGTATGTCAAAATCCTTTCATTGTTAAGTGACCGGATAAGCATGGAGAGACGTTCTTACCGAACCGACCATGAGAGAGAGAGAGAGAGAGAGAGAGAGAGAGAGAGAGAGAGAGAGAGACTCGGTTGATTAAGTACCAGGTTGAATATGCAAGAATGTATTGAAATAAAGGGACCTTTGAACTATAAATGGTGCATTATCATATGGATATTAAAAGGCTTCAGTCTGTCAGTGAGTCAGTTGTGGTTGAAATCACTTTAAAACATATCAGTTTGTGGTATGGTTTGTAATGATCATTTGGTGTGTCTAGATAGAGGGTAAATATACAGTATTTTTATTGACCAAGAATGATTGCAAAATTGAATTGGTACTTAAAACGTGATTTTTGCATATTTTATCGTAAGATTGTTTTATATTTTGAAGTAAGCTTCACTCAAGTTCTTACATAATATTTCCGAAATTATTATCATGATTCCCAGTTTAAGACTTTTCAACTTTTTATGGTAATTTTTTTTTCATATTCCATGTCAAAATTCCCATTTTCGTTTCTAAGTCTTAAATTTTTTTATGATAATTTTATATGACGTACTTCAAAAACTAGCCAGTCTCCAAAATATTTTGATTTCTGCAGTACCTATTAATGCTTTTAAAGCCTAAATGAGTAATAAAGAATGAGGTTCATCTTTTCAGGCACTTCCTTGATTTTGAAGTTATAACCTTTATATTTTTCTGTTTCCCTTATATGATTTTCTCAACTGTAATATAATTTTGGCCCACATCCATATTAGATATAACTTTTAACACCAACAATCTTTCATTAAGGAGTCCATGAACAAGATGGCCGGTTTTTTTTTTTTTTTTTTTTTTTTTTTTTTTTTTTTTTTTTTTTTTTTTTTTTCTCTCCATACGGATACTGTCAGGCCCAGTTTACACTGCCTGTTGTGGAAGACATTGTTTATTAGACTAACCCCTACGCCAGACAGAAGGATCTGGGCTTTGCCTTCTCCAATAACGTGCCTGGAATGATTGTGTTTATTGGCATAGTCATTTACTTGGGACTCGTACATATGCGTAGCATCGAGGATTACTGGTTATAGTAGACGAAAATCCAGCAGGTAGCTGATGTTATATCATTCAAAAGATTCTGGTACATAAGGTCCCTGATTCATTTCAATAATAATAGGAATGGCCAGACCAACATTTACTGATTCAAGATTTATCCACTGTTCAATGCTTAGTCCGGATCCTTAAAAAAAGGGCAATACATCTAAAGTGAGGTCTCTCTCTCTCTCTCTCTCTCTCTCTCTCTCTCTCTCTCTCTCTCTCTATATATATATATATATATATATAGATATATATATATATATCTATATATATATATATATATATATATATATATAGATATATGTATGTATGTATGTATTTATGCAACGTGTGTATTTGAGCCTGTGTGTTTATTGCCTGATATTATATACAACGGGAAGGAATTATTTCAGCATAATTAGGGAATCACTCACATTCAAACTCCCTTTCATTGTAGATTTAGTTTTCTTATTTCCCTTGACTCGTTTCCTCAATTTTTTCCATTTTACAGCTGAGCTGCAATTCCTCCAGAAACCTTTCTCCGTCATCCCTTCTTTCTTCTCCCCCTTAAACCCCCTTTACCATTCTAGCGATGCGCATCCCAACCGATAGCTTGACTATTACACTACTTGGAGACCTATGAGGGAATTCCAGACTTAATCTCATTTGCATAATTCCCGGTAATCTGGATCCGAGCTTCATCCTACTCTCTCTCTCTCTCTCTCTCTCTCTCTCTCTCTGTTTATCTCAGGACTACTAGCCCACCCCCAGTAACCCCCACTTCTTCCCTTCAGTTATTTGTGTATTACACTTCTCTCCGTCGACTTCTCTTCCACCGTTCGGCTCTTGCCACTTATAGCTCCTTGTATCGTCTTCTCCCCAGCGCTAATTATTAATTTCTGATCTGCAGTGGATGGAGTAGAATGAGGAAAATCAATTATTTACCTCTTTATTATTGACTTTCAGACTTTAGTTCTTTTTATGTCCTCTTGCCAGGACACAAACACACACATACACACACACACACACATACACACACACACACACACACATATATATATATATATATATATATATATATATATATATATATATATTATTATTATTAATTTTATTGTCTCCTACGCCTATTGACGCAAAGGACATCGATTAGATTTCACCAGTCGTCTCTATCTTGAGCTTTTGAATCATTATTTCTCCATTTATCCTCTCCGACTTCACGCTTCATAGTTTTCAGCCATGTGTATAAATGTGTGCGTGTGGGTATTATATGTATATATGTGTGTGTATATATATATATATATATATATATATATATATATATATATATATATATATATATATATATATATAAAAGCAAGTAGGATGGTGTATAAACTGTGTCCCTGACGAGTATATCTTTGAGATTTGTCAGCATAACGAAATAAACTTTACGTGGTTGACCCTAAAAGGAATTAATTCTCTTAGCGAGATATTTTGATCCAGTTATAGCCTGGTAGCTTTATGTTCAGTTTATCCCCTAATTCTTAAGTGTAGAGTGTTGTTTGAGAGATATGCTTTTATTTACTCATTCATAATAAAGACGCATTTAGCACAGACAACGTAATTAATGCATTAGTTATAAAATCATCATCATTATCATCTCCTACGCCTATTGACGCAAAGGGCCTTGGTCAGATTTCGCCAGTCGTCTCTATCTTTGAGCTTTTAATTCAATACTTCTCCACTCATCATCTCCCACTTCACGCCTCACAGTTCTCAGCCATGTAGGCCTGGGTATTTCTTAAATTTATATCGATTTAAACATAAGAAAGAAGGTAAGTCTGTTTTAAATTCCAATAATCTCTTTCAAAAATATAATTTTGGGGTATATACATTGCGCGATATTTCTGAGCAAAGTTCAATTTAGAGATTGAAAAGGTTTGTAAAAAGGGAAGAATTGGATGTTAGATGATTTTCTGTAAATTTAAAGGGAGATTTTGTCAAACAAGGCAGAAGAGGGTTATTCCTTGGGAGGAAATCGGGACTTTTAACTTGATAGAAATGAGAAAACCGGAAAGTAGTATTATCGTTGTAAAATATAAAGTTGAAATAGCTCGTGCTTCGGAAAACTACATAGGCAGATTTGGTAACATTATTTTATGATGTACTATCAGTCGCAGCTTATTTATTTGTTTTGCTATGGATATCCCTTTACTTCATTCCGATATGTTCTTCCACTGACATTATTGTACCAAGATGTGATTATTTTTACGTTATATCCATTAATGAAAGATTGATATGGATTTGATACAGATCTAGAAATATATTGATTGTTATATGGATGATGAATAAAAGAATAGACATCTTTCCAATATGAGATATTGTACGATTACTGATTGTAAAGTAAGGTCATAATGTCCATAAAAATCATTAAGAAACTGCTTTCATAAAATCTTTTGTACGGCCATTCTTTCCTTAAATGGAAAAGTTCCTCTTGAGGTAACAAAGAAGATTTTTAAAGTAACTTGAAAATTTCTTGATTGATATCAGCGAAACATTATCTTGATCCAATCATCTTTTCATGCAAACTATTTCCTTTTCATTTTAATCTTTAGTCTTCCCATGAGAGAGATTTTTCATTTAGCACCCAATTTGTGATCCCATTTAATTCGACGAGTCTCCATATACGACATTAATT
>NC_090754.1:43552684-43602684 GCF_036898095.1 Palaemon carinicauda | reverse complement strand
CATATATATATATATATATATATATATATATATATATATATATATATATATATATATATATATATATATATATATATATATATATATGAAATCCATGCAATCTTGATTGTTGTATACTCTCGCATTAAACAGTCTGTAATCGAACTAAACACACTTGCAGATACTTACTTATACATAAGTTCTTACCAACAAACATAAACACACACTTGTATGCATAGATACACACACGTATATGTAAATATACAGTACATGTGTGTATATATAGTATATGTTATAAACACCTCCCCAATTCAAATTCATAGCTTTAAAACCCCTCTGGAATTTTATCCGTGAAGTATGAAGTATTCATAAATTTCTGTTCAATTCTATATTAATCCCATTTTTTAAAAACATGTTATTCTGTTTATTGCAGTTTAGTACATTGTTTCATGTTCCTCAAGATGACTTTTCAGAACTCATGGAAATTAATTTGGCATCATGATAGGTATGCTCAAATGAATTACCTAATTGCGAAGACGATGGGATTCCCTGCGTGAATTTTATTGAATGACCCTAATTTGAAATTGCGCTGCACAGTTTATGGTAACGTGTAATTTAGATTTAATTGAAATAGTTTTATCCTTTTGTACTTATTGTTAATAATTGTTTTTTTTTTATTATAATTTGGTGTCAAATCTTTAAGAGATTTATACCTTCTTACTTAAGTTTGAAAATTATTGTATGCTGTATTGACAGATATTTTTGAAGTTTATGAATAGAGATTGGACTGGTTTTTATGGGTAAATGTATCTTCCAGAAAAAAATTATTTGGAAATGATTTTATTTTTAAATTTAATTAATGTTGTTGGGTGAATAAGGATTCGGCAACAGGGAAGAAGCTAAGAAAACTGATTTTTATTATATTTCAATCGTATGCAATTCTTTATTTTACCAACTGAATCTTGTCGTACATTTTCAAGCTAATAACTTTGTTTCCGCGTTTATTTTTTAACTTCCCCAGACGAGATCAGTATCCAACTCATTCCTAAACTCACATACATACAAGTACACAATTTCTTTTAACCTTTGTCTCGGTAAATACCCAAACATTCATCTTGCTCATCCTAAGTACTTCATGTACTATACTTGCCGTCTCTTCTGTACATATTTGCGAATTTCTAAACCCCAAAGATTTCATTAGTTTTTTAATTTTTTTAGGAAAAAGGTAAACAGATCCAAAATTCATCAACACACTCGTTCTACAGAATCGCAGGAATGCTATCGCGTCCATTTCCCAACATCCCACAGAAAGTGAATGATTGATTGTGGTTGGGTGCATAAGTGCCTCATCTTCCATTTTAACGTTCTATTTCTACCCTAAACCTTCATAACTTAATATGGCAAGGAACGTCTACCACGGTTTGATTTCTGGTTGATATGTAGAGAGAGAGAGAGAGAGAGAGAGAGAGAGAGAGAGAGAGAGAGAGAGAGAGAGAGAGAGAGAGAGAGAGATGCTACCATACAGGAGACTTTCCTTTCCCTAGAGTATCACAATTTTCTATTAGGTGAGCCACTGCCGTAAGATACTATGTATTGAAATTCAAATCTAATTACAAAAACTTCATCTTTATTGCCGTGACATTTCTACTGTTAAATGTCCTTGGTGTATCATTTTATTTGCAGTGAATGGATTGAATTTTTTGTTTGTATATATATATATATATATATATAATGTGTGTGTGTTTGTGTCTGTTTATTTATATATATGTATGTGTATATATATAAATATATATATATATGTATATATATATATATATATATATATATATATATATATATATATATATATAATTACGGCTGATAAATTACACAAACTCAACTGTTTATTTTTACATAAATCTGTTATACTTGAGAAATACCCAAGCTCTTAAAATATTATGCAACTCTCAAACGGCAATACATAAAAACACTGAATATCCAAAGGTCTCTTACCTACTCGCAAAATAAAACGGGGTGATAATATTACTTAAACTATTCAAATACAACCTCTTACTTTGCTTCTTAAACAGGGATTAAGGGCAAGAACTGTTAAGGATAATAGTGATCGAAATAATACACTTTGCAAACATATATATATTCTTTAAAAAGTTACAACACTTTGAAAGAATTCACACCAAAATTAAATTACTCGAAATATTAAATCTGAACAAAACCTTTGACTAAGATGAGAAAATATTTCTCTATGAAAATTATACGAACACTTGTTTGACTGGATATTAGTTTATAAAAATATTTAATCTTGATAATTAATGACAATAGTTAACACTCAAACACATTAATGATTAAACCCTTAAGGAAATTTACATAAAAGTAACTGATACACTTTCGTGTTTAGCACACACGAGGTTTCTGAACAGATAAGCAATATAAATACACTTCACTGTTTTAACCTAAATCTCACAGGGTCAGTTGCAAAACTTTATAAAAAACCCGTACTTACATTAACACAATACACTTGAAATCACATTCAATGGATTTATCACGTTTGAACACACTATACACGATATATGCTGGATAAAAACTTATTCACTTTTGAGCGGACATACACTCGATGCAATTGAGAGGAGAGAGGATGTTGGCTCTTTCAAGGGGATTGGATAGGTTGGATCTCTTCTGCTGCTTATGCATTCCTGGGGGCTTATATATATTGACTTAATACTTACATATTATGCTAAATAGATCATTCTCGTAGCATGGGGGCAAGACCTTATAGCGTAAGGTTGCCAACGTAGTATTTTGAACAGGAACGAACTTTGCTTGCGAGGTAACCCTCTCTCAGCTAACTCCGCCCACCTACCCCCCCCCCCAACATTAAAAAAAGGAGTAAATCTGTTTCTAGAAATTTCATGTACTTTATAACCCCGTGGAAAATATAAGAATTGCGTAATCCCTCGTAAACATGACGTAATACCTCGTATTATTACCTCGTGTTTGATACAGATTACCTAAAACGAGTTCACATAAGACTTCGTAACAAAATATGTGAAATAAAAATGTATTACTGGGTGCAAATATTGAGGACTAAGATTACACCTTAACATACCTCAAACTATCATTGTTATTATGGGTATAATACGGGATCCATCGTGTATATCTAATTAATTTGTTTATAATAGTAACACTTCATTATATGTCCCAAATGTCATTCTCATTCCATTATTACTTTATACTATTGTAAGTGTTTTATCGCTTCATTCATGTCTTAAAAATTACATGACTAAAAAAGTATAAACGTTTTTGGAGACCCTATATATCCTAATGATCCATGTATACTTTTACTATAAGATGTTATGTGTACACACACACATATATATATATATAATATAAATATATATGTATATATATATATATATATATATATATATATATATATATATATATATATATATATATATATATCCTAATGATCCGTGTATACTTTTACTGTAAGATATTATCTAATGGGTTGATCTGCAGTAGTTTATTCTCATATAAAGATTTTCTATTTTATAAAATCTCAAGTTCCTCTTGATTTCTTGTCCTTATCTTGGTATTAAATTCTTTTACCGACCTTTAATTTGATCAATTTGCAAAATTCACACAGCTTTTTATGATACTGATCACCCTTTGCATTCAGAATTTCGTAGACAATACCATCCACGTTAGAATACGAGATTTGCGGTTAATTTTTAGGATCATACCTCTTCTTGTGAGAAATTTGCCTCCCAAAGGATTATTGTGGAATGTTCTTCTTGAGTGTTTATCTATTTCCGCTTGGGTGTTGGTATTTTTTTTTTTTATGTGCTGTTAATTAGTGTTAATAAAATAAGCTACTTTTTATGTTCTTGAACACTGTAAAATCAATATGATAACAGAGAGAGAGAGAGAGAGAGAGAGAGAGAGAGAGAGAGAGAGAGAGAGAGAGAGAGAGAGAGAGAGAGAGAGAGAGAGCGAAATATAAATAACTTTGATGGTGGTTTCTGTATTTCCTGTGATCATCGTCAACAAAAGAATCTAGTTTGTGAAGGGTTTTTTTCGGATGTTTTTAAAGTTATCAGATTTTTCGGAATCCAACATTCATTCTCTCGACATGTTTACCGATTCAAACAGATTTATAGCTTTTAGCAAGGATTCCATTCAAGATCTGTTACGACGTCAGCCTCTGACACATCACCTTTAAAGCGCACGATAACGGGGACTATTGTTTGCATAACATTTTATGATGCTTCCGATTATTCTTTTTATATGGAAAGACCATGTTTGTTTTGTTGAGTGGAATTGTTTATGCTCTTTGTGGAATTCCATATTTATCATATGTGATTGCGGGAATACCTTGAGGATATTTTTACATCGATTATTTACTTAGTGGAGTTCACTGTATCGTAAAAGGGACAGAATTATTATGAAATTAGTATAATTACGTTCTTAGGAAAACAAAGTGATCTCAGATCCTTTATCTGTATGATACTTGATATTTCGAAAATACTAAGAAACGTACAGGTGTTTTGTATTTGGTAATACTATTACTACAAATTATTCAATTGTAACTATTGTTTCTTAAATAAATCATGTGGCATTTTGCATGATACAAGTTCCTTTGCCTCTGATAATAATAAACGATTATTGTTTAAAATCATTAGAAAAATTACGGGCATTGTAGTCGAATATATATATGATTTTATTCCCAGTTCCAAAGTTAATTAGATGTTTATCAGGGTATTACTACCACACTTCCTAGAAAATGTATTCAATAGTAATAAAGTAGCAGGATAAGTAATAATGACTAATTTGAAAGGACCTAATAAACTATTATTTTATTGTTTTGCAGATATCTATTTTCGGTTTCGTAATAGAGAATATGAGTCAAAAAAAAAAAAAAAAAACGTTTATTGCAAGAATCTCTCTAAACATTATTAACCTATCATATTGCCTGGACATTTATTGTAAAATAAATATGTTTATACTAGTGTAAGCGAACCGTCAAAAAGAGTAATTATTTAGAGAAATGTGCACAGCCTTTCACCAGGGTATGACTACTTTCTCTCCACCCTATCCGAGGAACGAAGAGGGCTTATAAGAGATTAATTCATCAATCTTTCAATTGGGCTCCACCAAACGCTACAAGAGTTGGAAGACCTAGGCCTACATGGCTGAGGAGTATGAAGTGTGAAGTAGGAGATGATAAAGGGATAGGTTTTGATTTAAAATCTCAAGATGGAGACGACTGGTAGAATCTAACCTAGGTCCTTTACGTCAATAAGTGTGGGATTGATTGATTTAAAGTTTTCTGGAGGAGATTATGTGTATATATATATATATATATATATATATATATATATATATATATATATATAATGTGTGTGCGCCTGTATATGTATATATATACATATATATTTACACACACATATATATATATATATATATTATATATATATATATGTATATATATATATATATATATATATATATATATATATATATAACCGAATACTTAATCCTTATTAAATAGGTAGATGATTACTATATTGATCAGAATGTTTTTCCATGAAATTTCATCAGTTATTAGTTATACTAAGACTATGCATTAGATGTCGAGTACGTAATATCTAGATAAACCCAACAGGTTGCTTAACTGATACAAGGAACCTATTTCCTCATAACATGGTCGTTGGTTCTCTTCTTCGTGATCAGACAGTTGCCAAGACGAGAGGGGTTACACCTGACGAATCTTTCCCCTTTCCCACTTGTGGGACTCTTCATCACGAGGGTGCATATCTGCGGGTGGAAGGATAAATAGATTTTTCTTCACATATACATTATATATTGTATATATGTATAAATAGATATATGTTGATATATATATGTATATATATACATATATTATTATTATTATTATTATTATTATTATTATTAATAGCCAAGCTACAACCCTAGTTGGAAAAGCAAGATATTATAAGCCCAACAGCTCCAATAGAGAAAAATAGCCCAGCGAGGAAAGGAAATAAGGAAATAAATAAATGATGAGAACAAGTTAACAATAAATTATTCTAAAACTGTAACAACGTAAAAACAGATATGTCCTATATAAACTATTAACGTCAAAAACAGATATGTCATATATAAACTATAAAAAGACTCATGTCAGCCTGGTCAACATAAAAACATTTGCTCCAACTTTGAACTTTTGAAGTTCTACTGATTCAACTACCCAATTATGAAGATCATTCCAAAGATTAATATCTAGATCAGGAATAAGAAATTTAATAGACCGTAAGTTTCTGTCCAACAAATTAAGATGAGAATCAGCAGCTGAACACCAGACAGGAGAACAATACTCAAAACAAGGTAGAATGAAAAAATTAAACTACTTCTTCAGAATAGATTGATCACCGAAAATCTTAAAAGACTTTCTCAATAAGCCAATTTTTTGTGCAATTGAAGAAGACACAGACCTAATGTTTCTCAAAAGTAAATTTACTGTCGAGAATCACACCTAAAATTTTAAGAGTCATACACATTTAAAGAAACATTATCAGTACTGAGATACGGATGTTGAGGAGCCACCGTCCTTAACCTACTTACAATCATACTTTCAGTTTTGTTAGGATTCAACTTCATACCTCACAATTTGCACCATGCACTAATTTTAGCTAAATCTCTATTGAGGAATTCAGCAACCCCAGATCTACATTCAGGGGATGGAATTAATGCAAAGAGAGTAGCATCATCTGCATATGCAACAATCTTCTTTTCTAGGCTAAACCACATGTCATGTGTATATAGTATGAAAAGTAATGGGCCAAGAACACTACCCTGTGGGACACCGGATATCACATTCCTATACTCACTATGGTGCCCATCAACAACAACTCTTTGAGATCTATTGTATATATATATGTATATATATATGTACATATATATGCATATATATATATATATATATATATATATATGTGTGTGTGTGTGTGTGTGTAGGTAGGAATGTATGTGTATGTATATTAGTAAGTGTCCTGTTTAAAATGACGGCCAAAGATTTAGATATATACAAGCAAACCACTGCACGCGAACCGTCGAAAGTAAATGCCAAAAAATTATATAGATATACCCTTCCTACCCCCTACCCTCTACAAGAGGGACGGGGAGTTTATCAGTCTGCCAATGACATTGAGTGTTTAAAGGTTTAAAGGCCACGCATGAATGGCAGACGCAAGGGACAGTGACATTGCCGTATCAAGCAGGACAATGCCCTAGAAACTGACCATATATACATATGATCAGCGCCAAAGCCCCCTCTCCACCCAAGCTTGGACCAAGGAGGGCCAAGCAATATAAAGACAAAATGTATATTTTAATATATACAACAATTGTTAGAGCGTCGGCCTTCTCTGTTTGAAATTTATAACTATAGTGATAATCAATAAACTTTTGATTATGGGGGGATAGATTGCTAATAAGGTTTTCGTCTAACAACATTCATTTCGTCTTCAAGATTTGTTTAGGAAAATCCTTCTATATTTGGATTGATTATACATTGTGGTTTGAATATGAATGGAGGAGGAGGATGCCCCCTATATTAAAAGAACTTTCGTCCCTCTAAGAAAACATATTTTTGTACTATCAAGCTTTTGCTTTACTTCTCAGTGGTGGTGTGTACGTCCATTCCCAAGCCATGAGAAAGTGAAACTTGGGACTTCTGTGATCTCTCTTGAGGTAATGTTGCTCACTTTTTCCTCTATTCTTTTTATATCCAGAGAAAATTCCTTGGTCATGGCTGGCCTTGGTTACTAGACTTTGAGTTGTTCATACCAGCTGGTTCATTGTTGGAGATCCTTCCCGAGAGGTCTTTATTCAAGAGGGCAGACATCCCCTATCGATGATCGTCACAGTAATAGAGAATTGAAAAAAATAAAAACACCTCAAATGCATAGTAATTTAATGAGAGTTGTATGAAACAAAACTTGTGTATATGTATACACACACACACACATATATATATATATATATATATATATATATATATATATATATATATGTGTATATATATGTACAGTATATATATAATATCTTTTCTGAGTGGGGATACCTTAACGCGTTAAAATGTTTGCGTATTGCTATGATTAGCAGTCACGGTTACCCACGAGTCCTTTGTCATGCAGTGCGGCTGCATTTGGTGTTGTTATATGTATGTATGTATGTATCTATATATATTAATATATATATATACATATATATATATATATATATATATATATGTGTGTGTGTGTGTGTGTGTGGGTGTATATATATATATATATACATGTGTATTTATATATATATATATGTATTTATATAATATATATATATATATATATATATATACATATATATATATATATATATATATATATATATATATACAGGTGTGTGTGTACATAGATATATATACATTATCTATCTATCTATCTATCTATCTACCTATATATATATATATGTATATACATATATATATACATATATATATATATATATATATATATATATATTTATATATATAATATATATTCACAAATTACATAGTGTATACATTACTTATAGATATATCCTGTATATCTAAGAATATGATTTCCCTGGTATGTTCTGAGCACTACAAATTAAATCTATACCATTTATTTTATTGCTTACGTTAACATCTCGCCATTAGTATTGGACCAGGTATCCATCATTGTTAACTGCTTTTGAATGTTTTAATTGATGACGAGGAAATGACTTATGAAAGGCCTTGCTATCTGTCTTGAATTAATTGTTTCATGTTAAAACAATCGATTTACTAGTATTTTTTTTTTTACTGTATATTTTGATCCTTGTAAAATTCAACTTATTGGCGCTGAATAATATTAGTGATCAAGAGTATTTCATTATATTGAACTTCGTATTTTAAACTTTGTTTGGAAGCAGCGTTCACTTTATCAATTCATTTGAGAAGTCCTCGATGAACGAGTAAACTTTTAACCATTTATTAAGAATTCTGTAGTTTTAATTAGTTTATTTGTTCAAGTATTTTGGAAATGTCATTGCATTCTTTTTTGCTAAGAAAAACCAAATTAGGGATTGCTTTTTAATGTTTACTTGAATTACCTTTGGCCAAATGTTCAATCCATATAAAATACTGCTACTCTAAGATTAATTCACAACTATCACAAAGTATGTTCATGAAATATGCCTAATATCGATATATGTAAAGATATGGGATTCGATCGCTTTCATAGCTTTTAGTAGACCTTTATGAATGAAAGATTTACTACTGATCGCTGATTTTCTCATTTCTATAAAACGCAAGATATGTACGCAGAATATATCATGCTATCTTCACCTCTCTCTCTCTCTCTCTCTCTCTCTCTCTCTCTCTCTCTCTCTCTCTCTCTCTCTCATAATGGAAACACCCACTAGGACCTATCCTCGTGACTTTCAGGAAAAGCGCTTTTACTCAGATTTTTCTTTCCTCCATTGTCTCTTTCTTAGAAAGAGATAGTCTCTCTCTCTCTCTCTCTCTCTCTCTCTCTCTCTCTCTCTCTCTCTCTCTCTCTCTCTCATGCAAACACAAATAGACATGTGCGACCGTTCCTCACTCTCTCCCTCTCTCTCTCTCTCTTTCTCCCTTCACTGAGGTTTCAGCTCGCAGCGGAAAAGGAATTACTTAAGAGAGAAGTTTCCATGGGCCTGTAATTGAATTTCTTGATTACTTTTCCACGACTCTAAGAGTGGTAAATCTTGCCGGCGACCGTAATGGACCCCAGAGGTTCATCTCAAACCAAATAATAGCAGTCCCGTAAACTGTTCAAAATGGACTTTCTCTCTGGGTGGAAAGTGGCCGAAGTGCATGCTACTACTGCTACAGCTAACTAGATTGAAGCTTTATGATCTCCCAAGTCAAAGGGAAAACATACAGTTCCAGCCATATAATGTTAGGAGATAAGTAAATATAGCAGTGTACATACGGAACGATTTCATGCCCTCCTGGACGCGCGCAAATACATTATATATATATATATATATATATATATATATATATATATATACATACACACATACACAAATACAACAACAAATGCAGCCGTTTTTAGTCCACTGCAGGGCATAGCCCTCAGACATGCCCCCATCCATTACCATGGTGCCAACTGCAAATTGGTGATGATGGGAGACTGTAACCTGATCGCTCATATCAAACCAACCTAGTATGGGTGGCCCTGATTAGTACAGCGTAGCTGATTATGGCAATACCAGGTTAGGGCATCCCCACGTATTTAGATATGCCAGTGACTGTATGTAGTAATCACAACAGCTAACAAGCGATAAGTATGAGCATATCCAGTGTATCCATACACTTGCACGCATGTTTTATATTTATATATATATATATATATATATATATATATATATATATATATATTAATATATATATATATATATATATAAATATATATATATATATATATAAATATATATATATATATATATATATATATATATATAAATATATTCGTGTATATACTTAACTGGGTTTTTATGTTAGCGACACTTGGGTGGGATAGACTCAAAGTTTTCTTGTCTAATGAAACAAAAGTGTTTTAAGAAAGGGTGAACGGAGTCAGATCCATTTCATGTTATTTAAAAAAGATTTAACTCTACTAAAGACAAAACATATGCATAAATGCCATGTTTAAATAATGTAGGGTAGAAAAATCGGTAACAATAAGAACCCCTATCAACAATGAGAATGAAAAGTTATTTTAGAACAAGATGAAAATCAGAAGAATATTCCAAAACTATCCATACTATCCTCACATACACCTATATTATCTGGGAAGAGAACTAGGCAATGCCTCATAGAAATGTGGCTTGGAATACAGTCGATCCCTGAATGATTTTAGTATAGGTTTAGTTTGCCGGAGTTTTATCTTGGAATAGAATGCAGACCTCAGCGAAGTAAAGGATTTTTCTACAGATGTAGAATATACCATTTTATATGTAGCATTATTTCAGAGAATTCCATACGGCAGTGTTGGGCTACGAACTCGATCATTCTGTGCTTAAACTCGTACAGCCACTGTTAAATTTTAAGGTTCATTTCGTGCTCTGATTAACTCTCCTGTAAATGGCATTCGATTTCAACTCAAGGTTGCCTTGGGAAGATATTGAAACTCGGATTCCATGGTTTTTTGGCATTAATAAGCATTGTCTCTTTATTTATGTTTTCTGGAAACTTCCAACTTTTTGTATCATAAATATAAACGTTTTCATCTACCCGTGGTAAAAAGAAGAAAAAAAGGAGTTCTTAATAGCACTCATTGTTTGAACTTCATATAATATGTTTTAAAGGCTTCTTAGTCATCCAAGCATTTACATTTGCTTAGATTCAGCAAAGGAACACAATGTCAAGATACGGTTACGTATATTTCCCCTTGAATAGGTTGTAGAGATTAAGTTCTCTTAATTGATTTAGTGAAGGCTGCTCACTTAGATAGAGGAACAAAGCTAAAATTATGGATCTCCCTTTGCAGGTCTTATCTAATATCGAAGATTATTATTATCAGTATTTTATTATTATTATTGTTGTTTTTATTATTATTATTATTATTATTATTATTATTAATATTATTATTTTTTTTACTGATATTACTATGTATTATCATTATTATCAATGTTGTTGTTGTTGATGATATTACAACCCTAGTTGAAAAAGCAGTGCTAGAAAACTTTCGGCTCCATTAGGAATTGCCGCCCAGTAGGGAAAAAATTAATACAGAATTAAAGAATATACTACAAATTTTTAACAATTAGAATTTGAATGTATCCCTATATAAAGAGAACAACAGTAGAGATAATTCTGAAAAAGAGGAAATTTTAAGAAAAAAGAAATGAGATGAAACAATAAACCACCGGGCATCCTTGCCATATATGTTAACAGCCCCCCCCCCCCCCCCCCCATCCCTCTGGTTGAAATAAAAATAGGACCAGAAGCAAATCGACATAAAAGTCCACTTCAGCGAACCCCCAAGCAAAAGAACTCTTAACAGCGAAATGGCATGATTCAGTGTCTATGGCCCTATCCAGGACTAGAGATTTTGGAGTGGCCTTCTCTTAGAAAAGCTACTTTCAATAGATAAAAAGTCTATTTTTACCCTTAACATAAGTGCAAACTTATTGAGAATCAAAGGTTTAGTATGTCAATTTCTTTTAGGAAGTAGTGTGAGTAGAGAATATTCAAGACAATTTTATCAGTTTAAGCAAAGAAAATAGCGAATCCTATAAGCCTACTTAAGTAGTATCTCAACGGGTGGCTGTTTTAGAAATGTTTCAATTATATGATGTTATTCGAAACCCCTTATAAAATTCAGTGTCTCATTTTTTTCTAACAATGTAAAGTGCAAAGGAGATTTATTGCTCTGTATACAAATGATATTAATGAAAAAAATCCTCATGATTGTCTTCAATAAATATATTTCAAGGTTGAAATAATTCAGACCATGATAACATTTCTAATTAATTTAAATATCCTTTTTAGATCACCAAGGAAGAGCTGGACAACACATTTTCCAGTTGACCGTTCTACGGAATCGTTGCCACAACAAAATATATAATTTAGAAATTGGTGAGTACTTTTTTTTTTTTAATTAATCTAAACTGAAAGCACCGATATGAAATAGTTTAGAATGATAACTCTTTTTTTACCCTTATCAGTAAGTAATATCAAATAGAAAAGACAACAGTTAATTTTAACTTGTCAAAACCTTGAAAGATTTGACTCTCTACATTCAGTTTATCCCTACAAAACATGATCCACCATCTATGTCCCCAGTTGCAGTTTTTTATGCGAGTGGTTTTTTTTTTTTTTTTTTTTTTTTTTTTTTTTTTTTTTTTTTTTTTTTTTTTTTTTTTTTCTCTTCTCATTATAGCCAAAGTGTTATGTTTTACGCCTATGGCGCCAAGCACTACATTTTTACCTGTGAATATTTGCTAGGTTCAAGAAACACTAAAAGGTTTGAATCACCTCTTAATCCCATATCCCAGTCTCGTTTCTAGTTTACGTTGTTGACAAGTCAAAAAAGTTTAAAGTTTGCCGCATATTATGTTCGATGCAGAAAATACCTTTTTTTTTTTCAAGTGTAAGGAAAACTAAACTTGCAAGATATGAATAATGAGGAGAAGCATATTTTCCTTAGAATATTTTCCTTTAAGTGGGTTACCCCTTGATGTATAGATTTTGTGGTGCACTGTAGATGGTATTAAAGGTCATTTTTAGCGGTACTTGGCCTACGCTTATATCATTTTCGTCTGAAGTTTGCCTCCAGTCATTTACTTCCTCTCAAGCTGTCCAGCTTCTTCTAATTTACCATGCTCTGATTTTCGCTTTTCGTTTTAGTGCACATCCTTGTGGTAGGCCAGGTGTTAGAGAACATAGAAATACGACTCTTTGGGCTCATTCAACTAATTTGTAATAATTGGGTGCCTTAATTATCACCTCCTCTCCCACAGATGTGTCTGGGATTTGACTCTGGGAAATTCCATATGAGATCCTTTGATGCAGTTCAGCTCGGATCCACTGTTGCATAAATCCGTATCTTAAAGACAGGATATAGAGGTACTGGAAAGGCATGTTACATTCAAAGATGCTTCAGTGACTCAAGAAAATCAAAGAGCTTTGCTTTCCTTTAGTAGCATCTTGGGTTAATGCACACATTGAAGAGTATTTTGTGTAATCCTTGCTAATCTGGACTTTGACTCCGTTAAATAGCGAACCATTTGTACGGTATGAATTAGAATTCAGTAGATCAGTGTATCGGTTGAATTGATGGTTTATTTAACGAAAATAAATTACAAGACTGCTCTAGTTCGTCTCCGATTTTAGTTTTAGATACTTCATCTAAGTGTCATTCTATAAATAATTTGCAGGTAGACGCTGATGAACTTTGTGAAATATTCAGTTCATCATCTCCCACGCCTATTGACACAGAGGGCCTCGGTTAGATTTCGCCAGTCGTCTCTATCTTGAGCTTTTAATTCAATACTTCTCCATTCATCATCTCCTACTTTACGTTTCATAGTCCTCAACCATATAGGCCTGGGTCTTCCAACTCTTTTAGTGACTTGTGCAGTCCAATTGAAAGTTTGGGGAGTGCGAAGATCATGTCCAAATCATCCCCATCTTCCCCTCACGATGAAGGGTTGTGTTTACAATCATATTGCAGTTTTGGTTCGAGGGACGTAATTATTATTATTATTATTATTGCAACTTAAGCTACCAATCTTAATTTCAATATTTGAATAAAACACATTTTTACTCAGGGGAAATTAACGTTTTCCATTTCGTACTTCCATTACATGAAACAAAAAGATCGGCGGAAACCTTTCTCTTACAAATCAAACACAATTTAATTGGTTTGATGTTCTCCAGCTTTCAATGGAAAAGAATGAGTGATTTTAGTGATTATCTCTATGATTATTTTTTTAGAGACTGAGATATCGTCAATGATTCGTATTTGCTTTCCAATATGAAAAAGATTTTTTAACATTTGAAAAGTTCATGTTTTTGATGTCACATTTTTCCATTCGTTTTATGTTGCAAAAACATTTGTATGTAATTACTTTCGTTTATTGTATAGAAATGCTTTTATCAAAGGACATTTTACTAAATTATGGGTATGAGCATAAACTACCAAAGTCACCAATATTATTGATAATATCAATATTCCAAAAGACAAAGTGATGGACTTTAGATTTCTCATCACAGAAAATCTGGTAAATGTCAGAAGAAAAATCGTAAAATGTATCACCGCCTAAAGGTAAAATCGAATAAACACAACGAATTCGACATTCTGGTTAATTCAAAAAAAGTTTAAAAAAGAAAAAAAAAATTATGTCCTTGCTTTGTTTTACACAGCACAGCTTATATCAAACTAGTTGAAATATACTTTCTTCGAAAAAGAGGGAACGAAAAAAAATTATATGAAAGAATAAGATTAAATTTTTTCCTAGTCACAAATTGCCCTACAGAAACCATTAGGGAACTTCTTTCCTTTGAAGCAAATGAATCGTGTCAACAGAGAAAAATCTCAAAATCAACAAACGGTAGAAGATAAAACTAGATGGACAAGTTTGTGCAGCTTTAAAACAAACCAGCACCGTCCAATACAGTCATTTTTTTTTCTCCAGCTCGTGTTGTTCAAATACATCGTCAACACAGAGAATCAGCGGGATTCTGTACCGCTCTGCCAGGCCTTAGACTGAAGTCTCATTCGTTAGAATTCTTAAAGGAAACGGTATTCTTGAACCAACGTATCTTGACACCCCCCCCCCTCTCTCCCTCTCTCTCTCTCTCCCCCTCTCTCCCCCCCCCTCTCTCTCTCTCTCTCTCTCTCTCTCTCTCTCTCTCTCTCTCTCTCTCTCTCTCAGGCACACACAACTAAAACACGCGGCAGCCGATTGATTTTGCATGGGTTCCATTATATATCTGGATGGAAAATGAACTATACCTTCAACTATGAGATATTAAACAAGAAAAGGCAAAATTATCTATGATATACTTCATCTATTATAAGTTTGATATTATAATTGTTTATCGAAAAATTTTCTTTACTGTACTTATTAGAGACCACTGTTGGTGTGTGATATGATGAAATTGTATTGAAAGTATTTATCAAAATACATCTAAATGTGGAATGAAATACAGAATAAGAAAAAATCTATAATATTGCTATACTTAGCATAATGGAAATATTGCACGAGTTCCTTACTACAACCTTGTTTTTCTAAAGATTATTCAAAACTCCTGGTGACATACTTCAGTGATATTCAACGATTGAGTTTTTTAGTTCATTAAGATGTCTTGGAATTGACCTTTATTTCTTTCCTCGACTCGAAACCGGTTCCACTATTTTCTTCTTGAAATTTAAACAAACGCATTTTCTTTGGGCTCCATTTATTAGGACTGGGTCAGAATCCAAAATAAAGTTTTTCTCCTATTCTCTTATTTTATAGCATCTTTGCGACTTTCGTAAGAAATTCACTTGAATTTCATGGCAGTATTATGCATGTCTTCATATTTATAGCTTCATATTTCCAAAGGTCTTTATTGCATTGAAAACCCATGTCCAATTGCAACTTGAGAAGTATCCTGAACTCTATAAAATCATATTATATTTTCTTGCCACATTTTTTTTATAAAAGCGGAAATCAAAGACCTTTCTCAGAAGCAAAATATAATGAGATATTAGTTGTCCATGTAGTGACATAGTAGATATGGAAATTTTCAGTCAATTTTTCTCTCGCTCTCCCTTGTCCCTTTATATATATGTGTATATATATATATATATATATATATATATATATATATATATATATATACACATATATATATGTATATATATATATATATATATATATTTATGTATATATATACATATATATATGTATATACATACTGTGTGTATATATATATATATAATATATATATATATATATATGTATATATATATGTGTGTGTGTGTGTATATATATATATATATACACACACACACACACACACATATATATATATATATATACATTATATATGTATGTATATATATACATATATATGTATATATATATGTATATGTATATATATATATATACATGTATATATATATATATATATATATATATACATGTATATATATATATATATATATATATATATATATATATATATATCCCTGTATTAAATTTTGAGGAAAAGACGAAAACAACAATTATGCTTTTCCCTTTTAATGAATTCATATCTGGTGCTGACAGCTTTTCCAAGCAATAACTTATGGTATTTGTCAGGACTACAAGTATTGAACTAATGGGTTACATGAATATGGATAAATTGAAACTTTGAAATTGATTTTGAAATATTAGGACGATATTTCGAACAGCTCTAAGTGATCTGAAGAAAAATGCAACGTAACAATGGGCCTGACTTCGTGTCCTTTAAGGGTGTTTTTGTTTGCCTAACGCAGTCTGAATTACAAGGCCTCTTCACCCCTCAAAAATATTGACTGGCGAACGACCTTAATTCATGAGATGGATAGCTTTGGAGCGTTTCCATTCCTCTTAACAACTTCCTTTCAATGAAGTAGATTCTGTACTTTCATCCTAGGTATCCATACGGTTTCACTCCATCTTTCAATGAAGTTCACTGTCCCACAGCTATAATTGGTTCGACGTTACATCTGTTTGATTGTCATCTCTTGACCGTGCACTTTATCCCTATAGAGAGAGTGGTTTTATTCTATTTTAACCAACAGCTTTGGGGTTGGTAGCAGCATCTCCTATTCCCCCAAATGCGACCAACCACATCCTAACAACCACGTCAAACGAATTTCGCTTCATGGAAAAATATTGAGACGACCGGTCTAAATTGTCTGTAGGAAATTGAACTTGATTATTTTCCGAGTGATAGATTGTAATATAAATTGGTATTGATACACTTACACAAATACTCACACCAGTACATATGGGTGAAGTTGCTATTTATTGGTGGGTCTACTTTGAAATATATTTTGGAATTAAACTTGTACCCAAAAATAACAACCCAAAAAATTAAAACTAGAAGATTTATGCCTTCTGGAGCCTACCTTTCTTAGGTGGGGAAAAAATCGCTTGGCAATTGGGGATAATTCAAGTGTATAAATTGCTATTAATTGGTAATACGATTTCTTTTATCGTCAATGCATACTTTTATGATGGACATTTTCGTCTTGTTAACGGCTGCGGTGCGCATTAATTCAATTAGAGGTTTTAATCTACTAGCAATGCTTTTTGCCACAATTCTGAAAGAATTGCTTTATAGCTTTGAACTCCATAAAAAGATGAAGGTACTCAAAATAATTTAGCTGAAGTTGTAAAAAATGCGTAACTAAACATAGGGTTGTTTACTGATAATTTAATAGCTGCAATTGAATTATCTGAGGATAAAATTTTTAAACGTTACTAAGGATTTTATTAGTAATATTGAGCCGTGGACATAAATTATATATAAGTAATTTCTCAAAATGAATGTTGAATGATTAGAGAACTTTATTTAAACCGATTTTTCGCCGATTGTAATTAAAACTTAATATGAAAATATAAAATTACTCCAATAATAAAATGAACGAAAATCTTTTATAATGAAGCGCCAAATTGTTCGTACAAAAACATGAAACTAGCCGAAAATCATGCTTATCTTTCGGAGTTTAGAACCAAAGAAAATAAAAAAAGGACTAACTACTCAAAACGAGCTTGAGCAAAACTAAAACCGGGGCGCACATCTTACGGCAATATCAGACTGATCACCTTGCCATAGATTGCCTGGTTGCCATGCAGTGCCTCTCTACACTAAATGTAATAGATTAGCGACCTGACATGTGTTCGGGATTCAGTCATTTTCTTCTTTCATTCTTTTTCTCTTTCAGTCCTTTTTTACTTTCGGATCGGAATAGCTGTCATTTTGATTTTAGTGGCTGTTACTATCCGCATTTAGAAAAATGGATATAGTAACAGTAATAAATGTAGTTTTTTTTTTTTTTTTTTTTTTTGGGGGTGGGTGGGTGGGTAGTGGTATAAGTTTGGCGTAAAATATTGTTAAAAAAAAAAAAAAAAAAAAAGAGCCCTTGCTTGCATAGTCCTAATATAAACCCAATTAACAATATTAAAATTTGTTTGATAATACCTTAAAAGGGGGCAATAGCGATTCAAAGGTCTCTCATGAATGGCAGAGGCAAGGGATAATGATAATACCTCTGCAGGACAATGTCCCTCTCCATTCAAGCTGATCAGGAGTGCCAGACAATGGCTATTGATGACTCAGCAGGTAGACCGATTTGCTCCCCCAAAACCCCTATCCTTAGCTCACAAGGATGATGAAGTTGCAGACTAAAGAAACTATCAAGCCTTAGCAGGTCTCGAACCCGACTCTGGTAGAACGCCAGGGAAGGGCGTTACCATTAGGCTACCACAACCAAAGAAACTGAAGGAGAAAATTTGCGAATTTCTTCACCAGAAAATTATTTTAGGTGTTGTAAAGAAACTGATAAGATACAACATTTCATGCCACCAGGGCAATTGCTTCACCCGGCCAATGCGATAGATGAAGTTCTTATTTCCGCTATTGAAAATATCGATTTTGAGTTTAGGTTGTGTACTTTGAATCCAAATCATTCCATGCCGCCTTTGATATTGCTAGTATAGTGTAAATATAGTTTTTATCTGTTTAACTGTTGCCTATATACAAAATTTGGTGTTAATATCTACAAAACTGATATATATATATATATATATATATATATATATATATATATATATATATATATATATATATATATATATATATATATATACCATCCGTATCTACGCCTATTGACACAAAGGGCCTCGATTAGATTTCACCAGTCGTTTCTATCTAGAGCTTTTAAATAAAATACTTCTCCTTTCACCATCTCCTTCACGCTTCGTAGTCCTCAGCCATGTAGACCTGTGTCTTCCAACTCTTCTAGTGCTATGTGGAGCCCAGTTTAAGGTTTGGTGAACTAATCTCTTTGGGAGTGCAAAGAGCATGCGCAAGTCATCTCCATCTACCCCTCACCATGATTTCATCCAGTAAGGTACTCGAGTAATCTCTCTTATAGATTCATTTCTAATCCTGTCCTACCATTTACCTCCCAATAATCTTCTGAGGGCTTTGTTTTGAAATTGCCAAAACTGTTGGATATTGATTCATTGTCATACTGTGACTCATGTCCATACTATAACGCATATCTCACTAAACTGATATATAGCCTAATTTTTACATGTAATTTCAGGCTTTATTGTCCTCAGCCATGTAGGACTGGGGCTTCCAACTCTTCTAGTACCTTGTGGAGCCCAATTAAATTTTTGATGGACTAATCTCTCGAGGAGTGCGTAGACCATACTCAAACCATCTCCATCTACCACTCCTCATGATCCCGTCCATTTATGGCAGTCGAGTAATCTCTCTAATAGTTAATTTCCAATCCTGTCCTGCCATCTAATTCCAAATATTCTTCTAAGGGCATTAGTCTCAAATTTACAAAATCTGTTGGAGATTATTTCATTTTCATACTATGACTCATGTCCATAACTGTAACCCAGATCTCACTAAACTGATGTATAGCCTGATTTTTATATGTAATTTCATGCAATTTTATTTCCAAATTTTATTTAACCTAGTCATTTTCTGATTTTCTTTTTAAATTTTTCATTAAACTCCACTTTTAAAAACTCTGTATTAGAGAGCATAGTTCCTAAATAATTAAATTATTCTACCTCCCTAATCCTTTCTCCTTGCAATGATATTTCATCTTTTGTTGCATATTCTGTTCTCATTATCTCTGTCTTTCTTCTATATATCTTGAGCCCAACCTCCTGTGATTTTTCATGTATTCTGGTAAGCAAGCATTGTAAATCCTGTGGTGTTCTGCTAATTAGGACAGCATCATCAGTATAATCTAGGTCTGCTAATATCCTATTACCAATCCAGTCCAATCCTTCTCCATCATCGTCAACTGCTCTATGCATTACAAAAACCATGTGAAATATAAACAACAGAGATGACAACATGTTCCCTTGGAGTACTCTGCTGTTCACTGGAAATTAATTCGATAGGACTCCACTAACATGAACTTTGCACTTGCTATGCTCATGAACAGACAATCTAATTTACATATTTAAGAGGAACTCTATAATAACGCAGGACTCTCTAAAAGAAATTGGCCTGTGCACACTTATCAAAGGCTTTTTCATAATCCCCTAATACCATCAAACGTGAATTTTTATGTTGCTGTACATGTCTCAAAATGAAAATTCAAATCCTGCTTTTTCATCTTTCAGCTTTTTATCAATATTTCTCTCATAAGTCTATTTAAAATAAGCTTACTATTTATTTTCATGACAACTGATGCATGTGTGATGTCTTTGTAATTATTGCAATCAGTCAGGTCTCCCTTTGTTTGTTTTTTGGTATTTTGACCAACACTCCTAGGGCCCATTCATCAGGTTTTGCCTCTTCACGCTACATTCTACAAAATAATCTTGTAAATATTCGGGGGGTTACTTCCGGAAAGAACACCTTCAATGATAAGATTGTTTGTAGAACATGAATTTATAAAATCTGATCCATCTTCATTTACAACTTGTTAAAACCCTCAACAACCCTTCCATTCTCTCTCTCTCTCTCTCTCTCTCTCTCTCTCTCTCTCTCTCTCTCTCTCTCTCTCTCTCTCTCTCGCTCTCTCTCTCTCTCTCTCTATATATATATATATATATATATATATATATATATAAAATATATATATATGTATGTATGTATGTATACTGTATATATGTGTGTGTATATGTGTGTCTATGTTTGTGCTTGTTAAATACGCTATTTTTTTTCCTTTAAAAGGGGTATTCGCTTGTAGTCCTCAGCAGTGAGCTTGCTAGCCTCATGCCCTTTTATCAACCACAACAGCTACTAGCAGCCTTCCCATAGGCAACTGTATTGACCTGTGGTCAGCACTTGGTTGGGTGGGCAAAGACTAATGAGAACGAAACGCCGTTGGTATTTAAAGAGGCTACTTGATCATTTTGCACTACCATCATAAACTTATTGCTTAAAAAGGAATGGGAACTCTTCCCGAAGCAATTTAATCTCTTAGTTTTCGTTCGTTATATTTTATCTATATTGGTACTTATGTCATTAAAATGTGATAGTCTGTCTTACATAAAAAGAACACAATAAGCATTTACTTCCATTAATACAAGATAAAAAAAGTTTATTTGCAAGGTCATTCAAAACTCGTCCTTTGGATTCATATTCTTAGAACTGCTATATATTTCTATAGATTTTAGAGGTATTCGGTATTCTTTTTTTTTTCACTAGTGCGTAATTCCTCTGCGTTTAACAGGATAGTCACTAGAAAGTCACTTTTTGGAAGATATGGCCATTAATTATTTGTTAATTATCTAGGATTGACGGTACTAGATGATAGTCGATCACTTTTTTTACATTTCTTATTCAACGTTGACAAATTAATGAGTGATTTATATTCAGGTTAATTGAATACTGAAAAATATAACGTAATCAGCTACATGGTTGAAAGCAAAGAATTATTGATGGTAGACTCTTGCATAATTAGTTATTCTTATATAATTTCAACTTTCTCTTAATGTTTTGGAGAGAGAGAGAGAGAGAGAGAGAGAGAGAGAGAGAGAGAGAGAGAGAGAGAGAGAGAGAGAGAGAGAGAGAGAGAGAGAGAGAGAGAAACATGAAAATAGTGAGTGAAAGAAAAAGGGCAGAAAGCTTCTCTTGCCAATAGTTTTAGTAGGCTGTTTGTGACCAGAATTAAATAATACACTTAGGCCTCTCCAAACAGGATAAAAGGAAAGACTGTGGCATTGAATGGATGTGAATGAGGAAAACTTAGCTCCGGTCTCATTCAGTGAATTTACGCGAATGTGCTACGAATGATAAACACATCTTTTCCCATATTTGTATGTCGTTCTTCTTTATTGGATCCTTCGAAAGGACGCTTTCATCATGATCTAGAAGAATTTTTGTCCTCTAGTTTTATTGAACGTTACGACTCCTTTAGTCATTGTTAGTTTTTAGTTTAGATGTTTACATTCAATTTTAAAGAGGAGTCCAACTCAGCCGACTGCAGTAAGTGATAGAAAGATGTGAGGTATAGCAATCTAGAGTTTTGCTCGGAATTCAGGGCACATAAAAGGGGACTCGTCTTTTCTTATGTTATATTGTGATTAGTAACATTTAGTCATATTGACCCTATTGCTATTGCGCTTATTTCTCCGTCAATGGAGTTTAAAATGGCAACGGCAATTAACTTTTTACCAATTATATCCTCTCCAAAACACAGTAATGTCGTTCCGAAGTACATTAGTGTTTCAAATATTAATTGTCAGTAATGGTCTCTACTCTCCTTGTTGGAAATCTTCTCAATAGTGGAAAACACCTCATTTGTTATTGTCAGGGGAACAGATACCATACCTTACTGATAGTAATATTCTTATTAGGTCAGGGTTTTATTGTAGAACCCCCCCCCCTCTCTCTCTCTCTCTCTCTCTCTCTCTCTCTCTCTCTCTCTCTCTCTCTCTCTCTCTCTCTCTCTCCTTGGGTGTAATATTTGGAATGGGAGCTGTGTCCTTTTTCAAGTAAGGAAAATATCGGTTTGTATAAATAAGATATTTAGTGTAGTGGTTATAATTATCTGAGTAGAGCCACTGATGCCTAACGCACTACTGTACAAATATCTTGTTTTTTACGTTTCAGATTTTGGTTATATAGAAAAAGATAAATACATATTTTCTAACTTTTTATTATTTTTTTTATTCATATCATGTATTGCTTACGCAAGGATTTTTTTCCATACTGGATGAAAGGCAATGCACTGGAGACATGGATGATGTCATCCTTTGTACTTGCATCCACCCCCTTGAGATGAGCGAATCTAGTGTTGACTGTTCATGACATGCATTTTTTTCCAACGTTCTTAGATTTCAGTCGCAGCCGAATTTAATTAAGTGAAATGTAATCCTAACGATCGCTTGGTGTCTTTGGATCTCGCTCCGTAATTTGCGTCTGGGTGTCATTAGGGCAAATAAAAAAAGGAAACTAATGGGCTATCATCTTGTCTCCGAAGCAGAAGTTAAATTGGAGATCTTCAGGTATTTTGAAACCTCTTCAAATAGAATGAGACCGGAGTGTTTCTGGTAAGGAAGAAAGTGTTATTTTACATAACATAACGCGCAAACATTCCCTGCTAATATTTCTGCCTTTTTTGTAAGCCTCTTGTTATTAACTTGATTATAAGTTGATTCATAAAGTCTAGTATATAGAGTTAGAAATGTTTTAAGAAATCAATTCCTAATTTCTAATTTTAGATTATTGAATGATTTATTTACTCGAGGGAAGAAATTATTTTATAAGTTTAAGGACAACAGAAAGTTAGAAATAAATTTCGACGGTTTTAAGACTATAAAATCCTAAATGGCAATGAATAATAAATACAATAAAGACGTATGGTACCATTGGTTTTAACATTTTTTTTTTTTTTAGTTTTAGAAACTTTTAGACCAGATTCGCGGAATTTCTTAGCATTTTTACATTTATTTCTTCCCTCCAGTTGTTGTCCGGTTGTTTTAGAAATTAAATATTTTTGTACACCTTTCTGGCCTTTTCCTTAATTTACCCTATTCCATCTGCTTCTTTCACAAAGGGAACGTTGCCAGTTCAACTTTAAAAGCCAGGGCTCTTTGTTCTCAGAATTAACCTGCATTATTTTCTGTTTTCGTGCAATCCTTTCACTCACCGAAAGGTAATTTCTTTTTCACAGAATTTACCTTATCATTATTTTTGTTGAACTGTTTATCTGCTTTCCTCTCATTATGCTTCATGATCAAGTAAAACTAGGGGAATTCCGTTAGCACGCTACCTCTCATAGTTGTGTTTGGGAAGCTCCAAAGAGGGAATATCGGATGCTCAATGCATAATGAACAGACCTTCTTGAGGCAGTCTCACCTTCCCATCAGATATCATTGATTATGGTTTAGCTAAGTAAAAGTACATTTTCTTTCCTTCTCCCTAATGGTTATTTGATTTAATTACTTCTATATATATATATATATATATATATATATATATATATATAGATGTATATATATACTGTATATATGTATATATATATATGTATATGTGTGTATGTATATATGCATATATATATATATTTCATATATATATATATATATATATATATATATATGTGTGTGTGTGTGTGTGTGTGTATGTGTGTTATAATTTATCTAATAATTTAATTTTCACTGATTACCAGGAACGAATAATATTTTGTACCTGGTAATCCCCTCATACAGAGGACATAGGCCAATATAGTTTTTTTTTTTTTCCTTAAAAGATTTTCGTAGCAGTAGCTACTCTACTACTTGCACAGTGAATAATCCAAACTAATATTTGTAACAGATAAAACTGTATCCTATATTATTCTCAGGTCTCTTTCAAGCGATATGGTGTATCAAGAAATGTATTCTAAAGCTTGAGATTCAGATATGCGTTTGGTGTAGATTCCTTGAGTAATTGTCTGGATAACACCAATTTCCTCCTCCTGATCTCGAAACTGCCATGCTATTACGTGAATAGGGAGTCTTTGATTTCACAGTCGGGAGAATTCAGACTAAAATGAAACGACGTAAGGAGGATGTACGTCAACATATTTTTTCTAGGCATGGAAATCCTTTGTAAAAGTAAAACTTAATACCACTATATTTATATAATTTTGTTCAGAAAGCTGATTTCACAGTCGGGAGAATTCAGACTAAAATGAAACGACGTAAGGAGGATGTACGTCAACATATTTTTTTTTTCTAGGCATGGAAATCCTTTGTAAAAGTAAAACTTAATACCACTATATTTATATAATTTTGTTCCGAAAGCTGCTTTTTTTCCATGTTTTTCAACTTTGCCTACCCTTTTCAGTGATTCTCGCATCATTTCTGTAGTTTTGGCCTGTTGGTTTATATAAATTGTTGGGTTATCCTTAAGGTAGTGACTTTTATATCAAACGCCTTCCAAATAAGATCAACAGTGGCTATAGTATATAATTAGCTGTATATTTTGAATGAGCATAAAGCTTTCCAAAATTTATGGCCCAAGTCTTATCAAAATTTACTTCAAGACCAGTGTTGTTAAATGAAAATGTTTTATATCATGGATGATATGTTGTCGAAGTTACTAATCCGAATATCATGAGTATGATAAATTAGCATGCGATAATTCATGATTTAGGCCATGCCGTCATTAATTTTGCCGGATGGCTCATAGATTAATTTTGCATTTCACGTGATTCTGTTTGTATTGTCTAGCATTCTGTTTTTAAAATCTACAACGAGATCCTCCAGATGAAATATCAATATCAGTAACAGACATCACTTGTCGGTCTTTGTAGCGCCTTTTCGACCTTCATCTGTACTCACTTTTCAGCCCTCTACTTTGTCTCTAATCTTACCTTTATATCCATCTTGATGCCTAAATTCTTTAAACTTTAACTTCATAGTGCAACTGAAGAGTTTTCCTCCAGCAATTGCAACTTTGTTCTCAGTGCCCTCTCAAGCATCGCTGTCAGGCCATATGACCAAAACTCATAAATCTAAAACCAATATCATTGTTCAATGAGGTCGTAGAAGATAATATCTTTTAACATTACGTTCACCAAAAATCCCTTACCCTGGAGATGAAGTAATGATTATAAATAGTTTTTCGTGTAAATGAAAAGCTTCTTAATCTAACATAATTCATGTGCCTCTAACTCCATGTTTTCAATTGTGATGGTATTTAAACGTATTTGCGATTTTTTAATGAATAAAGGAACTGTTGGATGTAATAACAGCAGCATTAAATTTATCAATAAAGGTACTTTTTTTTTTAATGATTTTGTAAAGACAAAAGAACATAAAGCTGGGAACTCTGGGCAGCAACACCCGAGGGCAAATCCCCTTATTATTCAGGTCGGTTGTAGGTCATCTCGTTATTTTTTCCTTTTAATATGTATCTCTCTAAACTTTGAAGTCTTGTTAACGTGTTCGGTCAGCTGTTAACAGTTAGTAAAAAAATAGGGATTTGTTTTATTGGAAGCTCTACTGCTTTAATAACATATAAAATATTTTAAGTCAAAATAGGCAGTTTTATCCTAGTTGCTGAAATGACGGAGGGATTTTATATCATATTCAAGGTATATGAGAATGTCTAACTAAGATTATCAGTCGGATTAGTAAAACAATCATTAATATTTTACTTTATGAAAGATATAGAATGTTGTCGAAAATATATTTCGTCGTAGGTGTATTTATATTTATAAGTAATTTATAATCAATATAATCTTGATACTTTCGACTTTCGTTATCAAATGTCAGTCTTCCAATTGTCTTTATACATTTTACCTTTATTTAGATGTAATACTGCAACAGTTTTACTTCGTTATGACTCCTTTGTAGAAAATGAATGATTGGTCTTTGTCCCAGCGCTCGTAATTTCGATGAAAATACCCTACATCAGTAATGATAAAGTCACATGCTACTTGTTTATGCATTTATCATATCACCAGCTCTAATTGAATTGGGTGACAATGGATGAAGATTCGTCTGAAATCAGTTTATTCCGGGTGACTTATCAAAACTTACTTTTCCCTAATGAAATATAAGATTATCTTTCTACTTCAATTATACTTCTTTATTGTATCTGGGGTCCGAATTGTCAATACGGTTTCGGTGAGAAATGAATTAATGGTTGATAAATAAACTGCATGGTTATTTGGTGCATAATAGTAAATAATGTACAAAGAGAAGGAGTGTTAGAAAAGTTCAAAATTCACTCATGAACGAAAGTAGAAGTTACGTACATACTTGGAAAAAACTGCGTGGGTAGAGATAAAAGAAATTATTATATACTCTACATCATACAAACTGTACTCCATTTTGCATTTTGAATGGCATTTTGAAAGATAATTGTAATTCATTTTAGTGTACGAGTACTAATATATTTCATCACTGTTATTTCATCTTGTTATGAAATAAGTCTCAACTATTTTTTTCGAACTCTGAGCACATATGCGACAAAATGATATTTACATTCAAATTTATACTGATGTAACCATCCCTTAGTCACGAAGCATCATGAGTCTTGTGTTACCGACCCAATTTGCAACAGCTGATTGATCTATGAGCCACAGTATCAAATTCAACTATCTTTGCTGGTTATTAGTCTTCATTATAGCTTTAAGTGTCACCTCCTAGACAAAACAACTGTCGCTATTCTAATATTAGACTTCCTAAGAATTTCTTACGAGACTAAAAAGAATTGTCGTATTGTGTGAAAGAGTTCAGATGCTTTGGAATTAGTAATTATTTAATATGTTTTCTTACAAGTTTTCAATACTTGCTTTAATTCCATATTCACATGTTCGCCCTTCATTTTTCGCCCCCTATCTCATTAACAGCGAGGTAAGATATTCATACCATTTCCTTGTTTCCTTTTGTTTGGGATTAATCATCTGTTTCTTATATATGTTTTATTCACAAATATTTATCCTCAGTCTAAAGACTGGGAAAAAGTATAATTTTCCACTTTTTTTCTGAAAAAGTAATAGTTTCAAATATCTATTCTACTGTAATAGGTCCGTAAATGATAAGTTGATGGTGTATGTTATTTTGATATTCATTTTGTAGTAATGGTATTTTAAGAAGGCATTTATATCACTGTGTCCGATGAATGTCATCTACACTATTTCAATTGAAGTATTTTTTTTTTTTTATACTTTACTGTATGTAAATAATATGCATTCTTGTGTTTGTTGTATCTATATTTTGCTATTTTACTAACAAACCATAAGTGAAACCTTATTTTCTCTTTTATTCTGTTACTTGGTTTTGGTTTCTTTTCCCCATATATCTTACCAAGAAGGGCTTTTGAAATATCAGCACTAACCTAAGAATCAAGAGGTTTCAACAAAAACGAATGTGTCCAAATTTTTGAGTGAAAAAGTAAAAAATAAACACCGCGATTTTCTTTATTGCATCTTCACACAACTTAAAGTAAAATTCACTGACCGAACAACTCAATATTCTAATCTTCAACGTTGAGTATGCAAGGTTTTGTCACAGTCAAGCTCGAAGCCTCCATCCAAAATCATGTTTATTTTATGGAATATTCGACTTGTTGCATTAAGAAATTTCCCAGGAGAAATATAAGTGGTATGTGAAAATCCACAATTATTTTTTATCTCCGGAGAATTTTATTCCACCGTATGGCAAAAACGTTGCCAGCTTTTCATTTTGTGAAGACGCTTTGACAATGAGGATGTGAGTTTTTGTGCCGTTTAAGTGTGAAAAACGCTCGAAGAAATTTCCTTTCATGAAACTTGAAACTATTCACCTACTATACGTAAGCTGAAAGGCGACGTTATTCTCAGTATTTTGTTCTGTTTACGCTAGATAACAGATGGTTAATTCATATATTTAATAGGATTATTTGTCGTTTTATTTAATGTTTGTTATTCAGTGTGGCGCTTCATAAGCTCCGTAGTGTTTTGTCTGTCTTGTGCTGGGTGTTGATAGTGAGTGGGTGGTGTAACTAAAGATAGAATTTGGATTTTGTGTGAGGCACTGATTAAGACCATAAAGTAATGCCATATTCCTTAAAAGTATGCACTTTTACATTTCTTGTGAATTGAATTTTTGTAAGAGTTCTGTAACTCATGTTTATTTGACATTTCGTGTTTAATCGTTAATTGCAAGTAACACTCTTCCTATGGTATTACGGTGTTTTCATCAAATAGTAACAATTGCAAAACTCACCTACAACATTATTGTTAACACAGTAGGCCTACTAATGAAAAAACTACGACTGCTGCTGCTACTACTCCCTCACACCTCTTCATATACCTGCACGATAGTACAGAATTGCCCATCGTATTCATGAGAATGATCATGTTCATTTACTAGATCAAGATAATGAAGATGGAAAAGAATAATTAAGTAAAAAATAAACTTGTGAAGAAAAGAAAGCATAGTTTGTGCTCTAAAGGTATCTTGCTGGTCCACGGCATCATAAAATGCTTTCCTAAATCTCTTGGCATTCTGTACTACTACACTTGAGGGCCTCATATATCCTTGTATATTGAAAAACATAGAAAGGGATCCCACACATTCTCCAGAGTGAACGAAAGAAGGAATAAAAAAAGAAAATCCTCAATACTTTTTATTCAGTTTTTGGGAGAACAGTACTAAAGCAGAACGAACATAGTGTGAGCCTCCTGCAGTATATATATACCCCGTCCCTTTTGTGGATAGCCTGGTTTTGAGTCAGTTCTATGAGGTTGTTATCCTGGGATAACACTTCTCTGATTGAATAAGAAGTTGCTGTATTAGATTTCCTTGACAAAATGCATTGAAAAAAAAAAAAAAAGTTGGTCATATGACACATGCTTATAAGTCAATAGGTTTAGCAATTGAGAACATTATATAAAAATGTCTTATATTGCTTATCACAGTCATTTACATTTTCAGTCTGTTTGTATAACACATGCGCTACTGCATGATAATTATGAAATATTTCAAATTATCCATCCAAATTTAAATATCCTGTAATAGTGGCAAGAAAACCATGGAAAATAGAAAATATATGTGAAACGGCAATGTAATTTTCTTTCTGAAATATCTTAATTTTCATATTAGTAACCGAAAGAGAATAAAAAATGCCTCTATGTAAGGTTATAATTACCACAATGTATATAGATAGTGGGTGTATATCAGTGGGGAAAATTGGGCTCATTTCATTTATCCAAATAACTCTGATATTCCAGGCTGTATTATCACCGAGTTCACATGACAGAGACGTGAAAAAAAAACAATCTGAATAAATGAATTTAAAACCGGACATGTTTGCTAGTGAACTATGATATAATTCCAAGATAAATATTCAAAACTTATCAAAGAGTCATTGCATAGCGCCTGTCGAATATAATGTGAACTGACTTGTGCATATGGATGCATGTCAATTTAGTTTTATATGCAGCGCACTCCCACATATATATCCTTCAATAGAAACGTTGGCGTAACCCTACAACAACTCCCCTGGGGCATTTTTTGAAAATGAGAATGCAGATTTTCTGCCAGAACATATGCGCTGGCATTTTATGCCATTTTGCATGAATAGGCGCATTAATATATCTAATTATGGCCTGTTGAATTTTATTTTCAGTTTTATAGTTTGTTTCATTTTAGTAATGGCACTAGTGTTCTCATAGAAAACATATATATATATATATATATATATATATATATATATATATATATATATATATGTATGTATGTATGTATATATATATATATGTATATGTATATATATATATATATATATATGTATATATATATATATATATGTATATATATATATATATATATATATATATATATATATATATATATATATACTGTATGTCATTATCATCAGCTGTTGCTAGTCCACTACAGGTTTAAAGGCCTCAGGGGTGTCCTTCACACGCGTACTGTATGTTTATGATCTTTCTATGCCAGTTATACCCGTATTTTTTTCATAGCCTGTAAATCCATCGTCTTTTCTTCCTTCCCTTGCTTATTTTGAAATATCTAGAGACCCATTCTGTTTCTTTTTTTATTAATCTATTATCTGCCATTCATATTATATGTCCTGCCCATGTCCATTTCTTTTTATTTATGCTATGTATACAGTACAACTAATATTCTCATGATGAATGTACATACTGTATGCGTAATTGCTTATTTCATAAATAGAAAATAATTCTAATTTAGTTTGAAGTTCAGACCACCGTAAAGACGTAACTGACGTAAGCTGGGGCGCGAATTTTTTTTTTTCCCAAACCGAAGTGCAGATTGGGGCGGAGCTTCGTGAGCAGAAAACAGATTTAAAGGGTAACTCCTTTATTACGGCTGCGTTAACATTTGATGGGTAACTAGCTCATTAAAGTTATGATCAGTAACTGCATTCATAGAGAACTGAAATGTTTATAAACAGATTAATAATAATGATAATAATATTCTCACATTGGAATATACAAAAACACCACAGGGATATTTTGTCTGGTTTCACATAAAGAACATAGTACATTATGTTTATCCGTTTGATATCTTTGAAGGGAATTAGGTATAAGCCATGCAAAGACAGACAAATGCAAATATTAATCGAATTGAAAACATCGTAAGGTAAAAAGAGAAAGATAATGACAAAAGAATACATAACAATATTGGCATTACCTTGCAGCAATAAACATCCTTTTTTTAAGAAAAAATAAATGTAAAATTTTCTCAGGTAACCAACATAAATGCGTTATATTATAGAATTTAATATTATGCAACGTAACTAATATATATATATATATATATATATATATATATATATATATATATATATATATATATATATATATGTATGTATATATATATGGGATCCTTTCAAAAGAGTGACATAACAAGAGAGAGACAAAAGTAGTCATTAAAGGAGGGACATACCAGAGGAGATTTATGGGATAATATGGTTTTGCTCTTAACAACGATTGCTTACCGTCTGTTTGATAAACATAAACATGGAATCTAAATATAGCCTAAAGATATTTAAACGTTTATTTTTAAAATGTAAAAGTAGATGAAAATTAACGTTTATTAACTTCGTTATCATGAAATACGCAAAAATACTTAATATATCTAGTTTTAGAATGTAGTAGATAAAAAACGTGTGTGTGTATATATACAGTACATGCTGTGCATATAAGTCATTAAAAGCCAATATTTGCCCTCTAGTTCTTAAAACTGAATGTTACTAAAATACTTTAAATTTTTTAAAAGTTTTGTTGTGTTAGCAACAATCTTCTTGACAGTTTCAGTCGATTCGTGCATCAATATTATCAGCATCAAGAGATGTTTGTAGAATATTCGTATTCATTTAAAATCTGGATTGATAGATATATGACCAAGGGAGATTGTGTGTGAATAAATAATGATTTCCTTTGGAAGTATGTTTCTGTAGTTGTTCTGTAGTTTCCTTTAGTGAAATGTTACTTTGTGTTAGATTCCGAGGGGAACACTTGTCTGTGACATTTCATAACCAAGAGGATTAATCTAGATTAAAACATCTATTTCTTAGCCAAGTAGATATACATTCTACATTGCAAAATTCATATATACATATTCAACATACTATAGCCTGAAATTGCATAATTCACTCTATGTAAAAAAGACAATAAATCATATACATCCAACTACCGCTTGGAAGATTTATATTGCCCATTTTTTTTTTTTTCGTTGTTAGTAACCCACTGACTTGGAGAGTAAGCAGCATTTCTTGGTCTTTTTTTGGGGGATCATTTGACTACACTCTGCTACAATCTTAACGCTTTTTCAATTCACTGTCGCAAGTATCTTTGACCTTACGACCTGTATGAAGGCATCTCCTGGCCCCTAGTATAGATGAGCGACGACTTACTACAGCAGCAGGCTAAACCTTGCTTGCTGTTGTCTTTTTCTCGTTTTATTTTATTTCCATTAGGCAAAGCCAATGATGTACTCAAAGGTTTTCATTTCTCTTGAACAGTCGAAATTACACTGTTTTATTGACGAACCCGAAGCTGATGACATCATCGTCATCATCATCATCATCATTATTATTATTATCATTATTATTATTATTATTATTATTATTATTATTATTATTATTATTATTATTAGCTAGGCTAAAACCCTAGCATGAAAAACATGATGTTAAAAACCAATGGCTTCAACAAGGACAAATAGCCAAGTGAGGAAAGGAAATAGACAAACCACAAGATAAGTATAATGAACAAATAAAAGTGAAATATTTTTTAGGACAGTATCAACATTGAAATAAATTTTCCATATATAAAATATAGAATAGTGTGCACGTATGTACCCTCAAGCAAGAGAACTCTATCCCAAGCCAGTCGAAGACCATGTTACAGAATTTATGGAACTATCCCAAGACTAGAAAACAAGAAGAGCTAGAACAGCTGCCCACCATAGCTAAAAAATCTCTGAACAATTCCAGTGCAGAAGTTAAACCCTTGAACAAAGAAGAATTGTTTGGTAATCTCAGTGTTGAAAGGTGTATAAGGACAGATGAGAATGTGGAAAGAATAGACCAGGCTATTCGTTGAATGTGTAGGCAAAAGGAAAATTAGCCATAACTAGACATAGGGATCCAATGTATTACTGTCTAAGCCAGTCAAGGACCTAGTAACTCTAGCGGTAGAGTAAGATATCAACACGTAAAATTGACAGACTTTTAAAACCCTTATTCTTCAACATGCCTAAAAACTTGCAACAATGAAGTAATAGATATAAATCTAATGATGCTGATTTGTGAGGAAAATGATGTAAGCTAATTCCACGAATCGAACTTTGAAACTGTTTAGAATATTGTTATTAGCACAAGGATAGTTTGGAAAATTAAGTTATTTCAGTAACTTTTAGTTTTCATATGCAGATCATGATATATATATATATATATATATATATATATATATATATATATATATATATATATATATATATATATATATATATATGTGTGTGTGTGTGTGTGTGTATATATATAATGTGTGTAATTATTATTATTAGTATTATTAGTATTATAATTATCACTACTACTACTACTACTACTATTATTATTATTATAATTATTATTATTATTATTATTATTATTATTATTATTAGTAAGCTATTTATAAACATTTCAGTTTTTTTATCAATGCAGTCACTGATCATAACTTTAATGAGCTAGTTATTCATCAAATCTTAACGCAGCCGTAATAACGGAGTTGGCGGGCACTATTGTAAATTTCAAAATGATTAAGGGTTGAACAGCATGTATTGATCTAAATGGTAAAAGAAATATTTGTTGCTATTAGTATACATGAATAATTGCCTTGTATGGCGACAGAATGAGAAATGGAGGCATGGTTTTTTTTTTTTTTTTTTTTTTTTTTTTCCACAAAATATTTAAAAAGTGTATCAGTGTTCCACGGTATCAGTGCAAGTACTGTGTTTAGAGATTATTGAGCGGGTTATGTTTTATGCATGTTTAGTTAGTAAGATAATTGACGGTAGCCATATTGTGGAATTCGAATTAATAATAATCAAAATATCTATCTCATTGGTGGTTTCCTTCATCGTAAAGTATTGTAATAATTTTTATCAAACAGCTATACGATCTCACTTCAAGAATTATTTCAATTGGTTATTGTGCATCATAAAAAAAATAATTTTCACTATATAATTGCAATTATACCTTTCATTAATATTTTTTGGTCTTAAATTGTATAGTTTACAAATACATTTAGTTAGGCATCGTAATATATAGCGGGTACTAATCTATATTTCAACCAGTATTTTGGTATTTCTAAAAAACACTACTGTAATTTTTCCAATTTGTAAAATTATTTAGTTTTAGGATTATACCTTTATTTTTATAAAATCACAAACCGAAAATAATTTACTTGACAAAACTAACATGAGAGTTGAAATCTGCATATAATTATGTACCCGGTGAATACCATAATTGCTCTTCAATCACTTAGAACAATAGCTTGTCCCGTTGCAGCAGACTGCTTTTCTGTTCAGCTTTTGAAAGTCAAAATATTGGCTTTTGTAAGTTTTTTTTTTCTTTTTTTGTAACGCCAATATTGTAATTAATCAGTCTGTAAAGAAAAGGAAATTATTTTGTTTGTAAAATTGATAAGAATACCCCACCAGATACTGGCGTGTAATTATATTGGCTGAATCAGATTAAACGTGATCAAGGGCAAGAGATTAATTATTTTCGAAGTTTTCATTTAATTAATTTGGGCTCCTTTCACTTCCGAACGCTCACCTATATCCATATTTAGACGTTGATTTTAGTATTTTTTTCTTAGCTTGAATTATTTATTATTTTTTAAAGAACAGTCTGAAAAGACCTCCCCACCTTTTTTTTTTTTTTTTTTTCCAAAATAAAATATTCATACCAGGTTCAACATGACATTAATCTATCGCAGATGTTACAGCTGAAGGATTTAAACGATGCTTGGCCATTATTTTCTTTATTTGAGGCAGTTTGTGACCAATAGAAAACCTGGGTTATTTTTTCTTATTTTTACTACTGTTAAAAAAAATCGTAATTATAATCGGAAATTCGCCGTAGAAATATACTGTTCTTTGTCATATTTCCGTAAAATACTGGCGACCGTAATTTTTACCCTACTTATTTGTTATCTTTTACATGTTGGTGCCCGTAAAGTCACTCCTTTACGTCTGGCAACATTTATTCCATGAATTTTAAAGTTTTTACGGCAAATTTTTAACATTGCATCTTACGAAAAGCGTCCTCTCTCTCTCTCTCTCTCTCTCTCTCTCTCTCTCTCTCTCTCTCTCTCTCTCTCTCTCTCTCTCTCTCACAACAGCCAACATAAGTAGATAACTGTTGAAAAATATTCAATCTATTATAAGCTCTTCAAATCGAATAAAACATCTAGAGTCAGCGCTCATGAATTTTTTGATATCCCTACGTAGACATCTTAGCATAAAAGAAATTCGCTCTGCATTAAGATATTTCACTGGGTAGACCTGAAATCCTTTTTGGAAAAACATATTTGGGAGATATCCATTTTTAGTTTTGGACAATTCATGAGAATAGGTAGGTGATCTTTTTATTAAGGGATTAATGGATTAGAAAAGAAATACTGTATATGGATAAGGTTTTTTTTTTTCTTTTTTTTTTTACAGTTCATTTATGAATTATTAAAGGGATTTTTTAGCGTAATAATTTACACATTAACATTACACTTTAGTATGATTCTCAACACAAGCACATCTTGTGTAGATAAATAATAGAAATCGGGGTGATTAGTGTTCTTAGATGTTTTTCATCACAAATGTATTTCATATGGCTTTGAACAAATGCCCTTATATGATGAATGTCTGTGTTGTATGTGAGGAAAATTGATTTTATTTCCTTTAGGGTGATGCAAGTTTTATGTAATTATATACAACGATTGTTGCTGTTTTCTATGCAGATCTGTGGTAAATGTGTCATTAGTTCTGTCTTGTAGAAAAAGAACTACAAATATACGTGGGATGGTCAGGTTCATAGAATATGCTATGTATTGACAGAATTTGAATTGCTTATAGAAAAAATCCCGCTTTCTGCTTTTAATTGGTGAATAATATGGGCTTCCAGTGTTACTTTTTTATTAGCAGCTTTTATGTCGTTAATATACTATTTATACTGTATGTGTAATATCAGTTATTTCCAAAGCTTATCAGATTTAGTTAGAATATGGTAATTCAGTCATAAATCTAAAAATTCAAATTCTGCAACTGAGTTGCTCTGAGGAAATGCTAAAATGCTACATATTCTTAGGTAATCACACTACTTACATTATTAGGTTTCGCGAGTTTTCGATGATCAATCTATTCTGAAGAATTGTTTTAATTCTTTCATTCTCTCTTGTTTCGAGTATTGCTCTCCTCTCTGGTCTTCAGCTATTGAATCTCGTCTTAATTTATTGAACGAGAACCTACTGTCAATTAAATTTCTTATTCTTGATCTAGATATTAGTATCTGGCACCGCCGTTTAGTTTGTTCTTCTTTATCCATGTTGCATAAGATTTTTCATAACCGTGACCATACTTTGCGTTTAGATCTTCCCATTCAGTATCATCTTGAGAGTAATACTAGATATGTAGTTCATTCTAATAATCATGCCTTTGTCATCATAAGGCTCAATACTACACATTATGCTGGAAGTTTTATTCCATCTATGACAATGGTGTGGATTGATCTTTCTAATCGGGTAGTTGATTCGTTGAAACTTCAAAAGTTCAATCTTGAGCGAATGTTTTTATGTTGAACATATTGACAAAAGTCTCTCTTTATAGTATGCATACGGTAGATGTATTTTAACGGTGCTGCTGAGCTTGGAAATAAATATATTTTGTTAATTGTTCATTGCTTCTTATGTAGTTTATCTGTTTGATTTCCTTACTGGGCTATTTTCTCTGTTGGATCCAATGGGCTTATACAGCAGTATCCGGCTTTTCCATCTAGGGATGTAGCTTGGATAGTAATGATAATACTAATGATAAAAGAGCTATATCTTTAATCGCCTTTTACTTTGCTGCATTTAAAATATTTATAAAAATATTGGTTTCAGGTTTAAAATATAGTTCTTAACTGAGGTTTTCCTAAAAGCAAAGTTCGAGGCATTGCTTTCCAAGATTCTTTGTTATGGACTAAGTACAACACAGATTTATAGTTCATAAAAGAAAATTTTTTAATCTCAACTGGTCCCTTCCATTCAAGGCTTTGCAAAGTTCCACTTGGTGTATATCTGTATATATTTTTTCTTATCAACTATTTGTGTGTATATGTGTGTATATATATATATGTATATATATATATATATGTGTGTGTGTATTTATTTACATATACATAACTTTTATTATTACTTGCTAAGCTACAACCCTAGTTGGAAAAGCACAAAGCTATAAGCCCAGGGGCCCCAACAGGGAAAATAGCCCAGTGAGGAAAGGAAACAAGGAAAAACTAGATATTTTAAAATCGGTAACATTTAAATAAATATTTCCAATATAAACTATGAAAACCTCAACAAAAGGAAGAGAAATGAGATAGAATAGTGTGCCTGGGTGTACCCTCAAGTTTGAGAACTCTAACTCAAGGCAGTGGAAGACCATGATACAGAGGCTATGGCACTACCCAAGACTAGAGAACACTGTTGATTTTGGAGTGTCCTTCTCCTAGAAGAGCTGCTTACCATAGCTAAAGAGTCTCTTCTACCCTTACCAAGAGGAACTGGACAATTACAGTGCTGTAGTTAACCCCTAAAGTGAAGAAGAATTGTTTGGTAATCTCAGTGTTGTCAGGTGAGTGAGGACAAAGGAGAATCTGTAAAGAATAGGCCAGACTATTCGGTGTATGTGTAGGCAAAGGGAAAGTGAACCGTAACTAGAGAGAAGGATCCAATGTAGTACTGTCTGGCCAGTCAAAGGATCCCATAACTCTCTAGCGGTAGTATCTCAACGGGTGGCTGGTGCCATGGCCAACCTACTTCCTATAAATGGCTAATACTCGTGATTTTCATTTTTTCTAATAAACCATTAATACTCTTTGGTATTGAAATCGCTATGTCATGAGATCACTGGCCATAGGGAAATGACTTTAATAATGAATATGGTATTTCTACCCGGCCAATTATTCGAGCTTAGCGCCGATAGAAATAGGCTAACGGTAAACATTTATACTTGTTCACTCGCGTTATTTCTATTCGTTGGAAGATTTTCCGGTCAGGAATATGTATTATATATATATATATATATATATAATGTATATACATATATATATATATATATATATATATATATATATATATATGCAGTATATTATATGTATATGCATGTACATATGTTTTTTATATATATATATATATAAATATATATATATATATATATATATATATAAATATATATATATATATACATATATATATATGCATGCACATATGTTATATATATGAATATATATATATATATACAGATATATATATATATATATATATATATATATATATATATATATATATATATATGCATGCACATATGTTATATATATATATATATATATACATATATATATATATATATATATATATATATAATGTGTGTTTGTGTATGTGTAAGTGCATATGATGATATTTTAAGTATTATAGAATGTTGTCATATTGTTTTGATTGAACAGTTACTAAAATATTCATGATCATGAGACTGGGTGTCCACAGTGATTTCAACATAAGATATGTACCATCCTGTAAGTATTGCTTGGCATGCATTTGAATCTAACAATTATGGTTTCTACATCATGCGGCTCTAAACTTAAAAGTATTCTAGAAGTTTTATTCAAGCTCTAACCAGATTGTGGAATGATCTTTGTAATTTGGCAGTTGAATCGCTGTAATTCTAGAAGTTGAAACTTGCAGCGAATGTTTTTATGTTGAACAGGTTGACATAAATCTCTCTTCATAGTTTATATATGATAGATCTATTATATCGTTGTCACTGATCTTGAGATATTTTATATTCATTATTCATTACTTCTCATATAGTTTACTTATTGCCTTATATGCTTTCGTCACTTGACTATTTTTCTCAGTTAGAGGCCTTGGGGTTGTAGCATCTGGCTGTTCCAACTAAGGCTGTATCTTAGCTATAGTAGTAGTGATGATAGTGATTATAATAATTTTATGCTTAAATACATTTGTTACCTTTTAATTCTTGAAGGTATACTTGACAGAAAGTATAGCTTCACTGACACTTCGAGTCCCGCAATATCTAAGAATTAAGGATCGGCAAATATTTTGTTTTTAACCTGAAAGCTCAATTGTATTCAATTTGATCAAATAAAAGAGATAAAATTATGATGTATAATATAACGTATGCGAGTTTTCACGTAGTTAAGAGTTATGTGGGCTAGTTATAGTTATAGGTGAAACACCGCAAGGAATTTAACTTTTGAATTAAAAAGCTACCTTATAGATGACCCTGAGTTCATCATTATTATTTTTATTATTATTATTATTATTATTATTATTATTATTATTATTATTATTATCACTTGCTAAGCAACAACCCTAGTTGGAAAAGCACGATGCTATAAACCCAGGGCTCCAACAGGGAAAATAGCCCAGCGAGGAAAGGAAATAAGGAAAAAATAGATATTTAAAGAACAGTAACAACATTAAATTAGATATTTCCTATATAAACTGTAAAAACTTTAACAAAACAAAAGAGAAATAAGATAGAATACTCAGCCCGAGTGTAACCTCTGTTGTACAGTGAAGCTCTGTATAAATTTATCCTTTCCACTTATAGAAGCAAGATGCATGGTTGTTGAATGGTTGGCCTACCATCTCCCATGAACATTTTTATTACGATCCTATATTGTCTTATATATTAGGAAAATCGCTATAGCATAGTAATAAACAATAATACATAAATTCTAATGATCTAAAACATAAGCGAAATAAAATACATCCAGTCTTTTTCTCTCGAATTTTAGTGGGAGGGTTTTTATATACACACACACACAGACACACACATATATATATATATATATATATATATATATATATATATATATATATATATGTATATATATATATATATATATACACTTAGATTTAGATAAATAAAAAAAACCCTTCATGGAAATTGTAACATTGTGAATACTGCATCTAATTGAATGAAACTTCTCGAAAGGAAATTGAGAATTGTATTTCTTAGGCATTCATGTTGCTAGTAATCTAAGCACATTTATTTGCGGGGTGCAGTATAACTGAATAAAAAAAGATATCAATGGCTGAAGTTAAGAAACCAGAAAATCTAACAAAAACATTTATCTTCTTTCCAGAATTGAGCGGTTGGTGTTATTTACATCATTTTCGTAGTTGTTATTATTATTATTATTATTATTATTATTATTATCTATTATTTATTATTGTTATTATTATTGTTGTTGTTGTTGTTGTTGTTGTTTTTGTTGTTATTGTGCAAGGTTCATTGAAAAAAAAAAAATTCTTTTGAACAGCTGGGACCCACTTAAAGCTGCATCCATTAAGAAGCGCGTTTTACTTATGGCCAAGATACCCAAAGTATATTTTATCAATTTATTCTCCACTTGCTGTGTCTTGTGTGTTTTTGCTTTTAATTAATTGATTTGTCAAGCGCGCCGGAGAGTGCAGTGGGAAGCTTTGAGAATTTCAGAAATTTAGTCCGGGAGACAGGTGGGATTTTTTGTATCTGAACCTTGCTTTGGGGCTTATACAATTTTTTTTTGGATATTTATTGCTCTCCACGGGAAGAAAATTCAATCTAAAAATGCGGTGATTCTAATGATGACGATACTACCTTCGTCTAAATTCAAATATAATTTGTTTTAAAAATACAGGAACTTGAATGCTTGAGGATTATGGCATGCATTTTGTATGCCGGCAATATTGGAACCTCTATTCCATTTGAAATAATTAAAACCAAGTATGTAAATACTTGCGATGATTATTTCGTTGGCTTGTTATATGGCATTGTGGAATAACCAGAAGAGAAGTAGTAAAACAAGTTTTTTATAGTTTCGCTCTCTAAGAGCTATATTAATTAACGCAATGAAAGGTATTATCTTACTACTGAATGTTTTGTATTTTATTTGATTTCAAAGTATAAATCTTATTTGTATTCTTGTGTGCTAGAATAGCATTCAAGATTTTATTCCGGTTATATTTAATGATAAAAACATTCTTTTTATCAACAATTGTTTACATGAGACAGTAAACAAATCATCCATTTGGCATCCGGTGATTGCGTTCCACTTCCACTTTCTAGACTCAAGGACACTTTTCGTGAGCATATTTACATAAGTCATTAATGATCCTAACCAATTGCACACACATTTCTCATAAATTCCTATCATTTTTACGAGCGTACCGATTTTTTATCACACACATATATATATATATATATATATATATATATATATATATATACTGTAAATATATACATATATATATGTATATATATGTATAAAAATGTATATATATATATATATAATATATATATGTATATATATATATATATATATATATATATATATATATATATATATATATATATATATATATATATATATATATGTGTGTGTGATATAAAATCAGTACGCTCATAAAAATTATAGAAATTTGTGAGAAATGTGTGTGCAATTGGTTAGGATCATTAATGACTTGTTATGTTTACTTACTTTACACCAGTAAATATGCTCACGAAAAGTGTCCTTGAGTCTAGAATGTGGAAGTGGAACGCAATCATCGTATACCAGATGGATGATTTGTTTACTGACTCATACAAACAATTGCTGAAAAAAGGATATTTTATATATCTAGAGAGATGGCGAACCAACTTGATAGAATTATAACGAAGTCTGTAAAACAGTAATCAGAATACATGATTCCTATGGAAATGTTCTTTTTCTGCTAGTCTATCTCTTTCATTCCTTTCCTGTCATAATAAATTTAATATGATTCTTATACATTTAACTACACTTTTTGTTCCCCCGTCTCTCTCTCTCTCTCTCTCTCTCTCTCTCTCTCTCTCTCTCTCTCTCTCTCAGTACAAAAATTTTCAGATATGTCCTCATATTTTCTCTCAATTATTTTCCATCGTTCCAGGTTTGTGTCAGATGACCTTTTTTTTTCTATTTTGCACAAAATATGAACGCGACCTCTGCGACCAGTAGAGAATTGTTTGCCGTCGGGTGGACGTTGCCTTGATTTTTCCTTTACTGAAATTAAACAGTTTTGGTAAAAGTTGCTGGAGATTTATTGGTAAAATGTATTTGGAGGGGAAAAAAGCGCTTCAGTTACATGCACAGAAATGTGTAGCTTGATTTTCTTGTGTCAAATTTTATTTAGGTAAATTTAAAGATTATTAATGGACCTACATCCACTGCAGAAGTTTCTACATCTGAAAGCAAAGCTATTCTGAAGGATTTTCAGTATCTCATAAACATATATAGTAGATAGTTTCATGAATAGTAAAATGAATACTAAAACGAAAGTGAACAGAATTTCTTCTGGAACGGTCCACAAAGTCCTACTTTTTTTTTTTAGGGTTCGAAGATATAGGGTTGGTAGTCAATGCAGAATCAGTTGTATATGTTCAAGAATTCCGAAGAGATAATGAAAATATACTTTTATTTGTTAAACCCAAATTATATTGGATATCTCCGTGAATTCATGCAGCTGTCTGTTTATCAGTGTAATGTACCTTGAAGTAGACGCCAAGTAGTTATTTTGTGTCTTATGTTTCACCTACTCTCGTACAATAGGCAAATACAAATTCATTATTGTCCTTCATTCCTTGACGCATTTGTTTAGTCAGGAAAATTCGGTTGACATATCTAGGAATATTAACTAAAAGAAGCCATGCCTTCAATAAGAAAATTCTATATATATTCAGACCTTTTGCCTGCATATGAACTTTACGTGGTTTCCTCTTGCTCTATATACGTAGGTTCGTTTCTTTTTAACCGAGATAGTTCTTGGACGATATATATATATATATATATATATATATATATATATATATATATATATATATATATATATACATATATATATATATATATACATATATATATATACATATATATATATATATATATATATATATATATATATATACATATATATATATATATATATATATATATATATATATATATATATATATATACCTACCCACACATATACAGTACACACACGATAAGCATGGGATGTAGAACATTCGGTAGACAAAATGAGATTATGGAAAGTTAAAATGACACTTTCTCTAAAAGGAAAAATATTTAATGAGATACTCCTACCAGTATTAACTTATTCATCAGAAACTTGGAGCCTTACCAACGCCTCAAAACATAAAGTAGTTACAACTCGAAGACCTATGGGAAAAATATTGATGGGAATAACACTAAGACCCAGAAAAAAAGATCATTATGAATACGAGAGCAAACTAAAGTAGAGGAAATTCTAACAACTTGCAAGAAAACGAATTGGGCAGACAATAGATGGATATTAAGAATAACAGAATGGGTCCCCAGAAATTGCAAAAGAAGCAGAGGAAGGAAGAGAAGACGATGGATCGACGAAGTTTGCGGGCATCTGTTTATGATAATTTTAGGCTAGGCTAAAACTGCAAATCTTCTAAGTTCGTCAATCCATCGTCTTCTCCTTCTATTGCAATCTTTAGGAATACAATTTGTTATATTTAATGTCCATCTATTGTCTGTCATTCACATTATATGTCCTGCCCTTGTCCATTTCTTTTTCTTACATGTTGTTAGAATATCCTCTACTTTAGTTTGATCTGGTAACCATGTTGTTCTTTTTCTGTTGATTAGTGTTAATCCCATCATCATTCTTTCAATAGCTCTTTGAGCTGTAACTACCTTATAGTTATTCTAAGGCTTTAGTAAGGCTCCAAGTTTTTGATGCATAAATTAATACTGGTAGGACCATCTGAGTAAATACTCTTCCTTTTAAAGAAAGTGGCATTTTACTCCTCACATTTCTCATTTTGTTTACCCCCTATGTGTATATATATATATATATATATATATATATATATATATATATATATATATATATATATATATATATATATATATATTACAACAGCCTTTATAATTAGAAGGTTAAGTAATTAATTCACTGAAATATTATCCACAGGTGTTTCCAATCATATAACATGCAAAAAACTGTTGAAGATCGTTACTAAGTACATCACCAACGGCATCTCACATTAAAGTAATGTGGTAGACAACAGATGGCGTCTGCTGTCAGCGGTTTGTTATTCGTTATTGAATGAAGTTGTACTGTCCTTGACATTGTGGATGATTAAAGTTTTGGTTTTGCACAGCATATCACCAGCTGATTACGCCGGTATGTAGGCTACATTAACTTTTTCTCTCGTTCAGTACATCTTCTATGTTTTATTTTGGAAGTAATAGTTTGGCACTTATATTTCTGTACAGGTAAAGGATTAATTAGCCGTGTTATATAGTGTGTTGTCTATGATTGTTGTCTTCGAGTATCTGGCGGGAGTGAGCGTCATAGATAAAATTATAATCTTCATAATAAAATACGTTTAATGTTTCACTTAATGACAGACAGTTTTACAGCTGAAAGATTTCCGTTATCTTTCACGTGGTAGCAAGTACTAACTAATGAAGCCACGACACGGCTCTTGTACATCAAAATTGTTCCCAGGCATAGGAAGAAATGCTTACATTTGGTTAATCAACTCTTAACAGTTTTGTGATAACGAATTCTGCCGAACTTTAATCTCTAATCAAGACTTTTTTTATATCTAGATAAAATGAAGTTATTCAGCTTTGACTATCTAGGTGAGGCTGATCCAGGGATATAGTTTAAAAATTTGGAAGAATTTTATCTTTTTTTTTTTTTATTTATTTTTATCCATAGATATAGCATTTTTAGTAGTCTTAAGGATTTTGTTAGACTGAATCTTTTTGTCAGTAGTTTTTATTGTAAGTTACTGAGTTGCCTGTTTCTTTTCGTCGTTATACAAATGTCTCTACATGTAAGTGTAATGGGAAAAGCTTTTACATCACGTAAACTTACTATAGACACCCGCACATATTATCAAAACAATTATAGTTTTCCCTCCCTTCCCTTTCCTAATGGTTGATCATCTTTCTCCTTCCCTCCTTCCAATAATGAATTCTGGTTATCCATGCCATAGGATGTTTGATTAATATAAAGTCCTGAATGAATTAAAGAGAAACAGTTATGCTCTCTCTCTCTCTCTCTCTCTCTCTCTCTCTCTCTCTCTCTCTCTCTCTCTCTCTCTCTCTCTCTCTCTCTCTCTCTCTCTATATATATATATATATATATATATATATGTATATGTATATATATATATACATACAGGATATATATATATATATATATATATATATATATAATATATATATGTATATGTATATATATATACATACAGGATATATATATATATATATATATATATATATATATATATATATATATATATATATACACACACATATATATATATATATATATATATATATATATATATATATATATATTTACATATATAATCATCATTATCATCATCATCATCACCATCCTCATCATCATCTCCTCTTACGCCTATTGACGCAAAGGGCCTCGTTTAGATTTTGCCAGTCGTCTCTATCTAGAGCTTTTAAATCGATACTTCTCCATTCATCATATCCTATTTCAAGCTACACACACACACACACACATATATATATATATATATATATATATATATATATATATATATATATATATATAATATATATAGATAGATAGATAGATAGATAGATAGACCTACAGTATGTGTGTATATATACTGTGTATGTGTTGGAATGGTATTCTCCGAGATAAATTCCCTCTGGATGTCTGGGTGTTTTAGGATCCTTTTAATCTCCGCAGCGGGAGTCTTTCCGACCCATCAAGTGCGATGTCCCACTCAACTAAGTGAAAACATCCCAGGCGTATTCCCAGCATCGGAGGCGTTCTAATCAAATACCGACAGCCTCAGGAGACACACAGTTCCAGTATTGATGATTCGTGTGTCGTGGTTTTAGACATTAATTTTTCTTGATATATATATATATATTTTTTTTTTCGTATTAAGGTGAGTTTTAAAGGGGAAGATATTTTAGAAAAACTTTATTAAGAAGGAAATTAAATGATTGTCTAATTGTTATTTTCAAATATTGTATATAAAACCTCGCTGTTATTGTTAATGTATCAAATATTTTTTTTATGTTTGGAATATATATGCATTATGAACCATTTAAATTTCAAAAAGGGTATTTCTATTCTTATTATTATCGTGGTGCTGATATTAATTTGCCATATTTGGTTGTTTTAGTTTAAAATTATTTGAAGTCTACCAAGTAAATTTAGTTCAGCTTCAACTCTTTGTTTGTTTGTTTCTTGGCATTGTGAAGCACAAAGGTTTAATGATACATTTTAATTGTCTCTTCCTGAATGCCAGTTTATTTACTTTTGAGAAACATTTAAGGTCTGTGTCTTCTCCAATTGCACAAAAAATTGGCCTATTGAGAAAGTCTTTTAAGATTTTCGGTGATCAATCTATTAAGAAGAAGTGTTTTAATTCTTTCATTCTACCTTGTTTTGAGTATTGTTCTCCTATCTGGTCTTCAGCTGCTGATTCTCATCTTAATTTGTTGGACAGAAACTTACAGTCTATTAAATTTCTTATTCCTGATCTAGATATTAATCTCTGGCACTGTTGTTCAATTAGTTCATTATGCATGTTGCATAAGATTTTTCATAACTCTGACCATCCTTTACATTCAGATCTACCTGGACAATTCTATCCTGTTCGTAATACTAGGCAGGCAGTTAATTCTAATAGTCAGGCCTTCTCCATCCCGAGGCTCAATACTACGCAGTACTCTAGAAGCTGTATTCCAGCTGTTACCAAGTTGTGGAATGATCTTCCTAATCGGGTAGTTGAATCAGTAAAACTTCAAAAGTTCAAAGTTGGAGCAAATGCTTTTTTGTTGACCAGGCGGACATGAGTCTTTTTATAGTTTATATATGACATATTTGTTTTTGACGTTGTTAATAGTTTATATATGACATATCTGTTTTGACGTTGTTGCCTTTTTTAGAATGATTTATTGTTAATGTGTTCTCTTCATTTATTTATTTCCTTATTTCCTTTCCTCACTGGGTTATTTTTCCCTATTGGGGCCCCTGGGCTTATAGCATCTTGCTTTTCCAACTAGGGTTGTAGCTTGGATAGTAATAATAATAATATTTATTCTGGCCTTTTTTTATGTATTGTTAATTTCTGTGATTTATTTTTTGTTGGTACTGTGGCATTTCAGATACAAAACTCGAACAATACTTAATTCGAGTAGCAAGCCCGTGCCCATTTACAGCTATTCATGTGTGAAATTCTAGTGACTCTAGTCAGTATCATTTGAATGCTGTTGATAGTTTATATTGGTTCCGTAATTCTACTCTTTTTCTGAATATCATCTTAATTTTGGACACATAAAACAAACACAAACACTTTTCAAGAAGTAAATGGTTCCAAAGACTGTTATCTCTAATTATTCTCTTTAAGTAACAATTTTGATTTTTTAAGTTAAATTTTTACATGGAAAACCTTCGATTCCACTTTATCATTATTATTAATACTTCTGTTGTCCAAGCTGTAACCGTAGTCGGGTTGTCAAAACAGACTATTACAGTTCTAAGTAAGTGCCCTTGCAGTGAAAGTAGGTCAGTGTGGAAAAAGAAATACGGAAATGCAGTGTAAACTATAAATAAGGTATTGAAATTAATAAGATTGTTTATAAAGAAACACCAATTAAAGACAACGCAGTATGAAATGGATCTCTGAAGGATCTGTTGATGACCTTCTAGGTGCTTTATTTTAGAATGATTTAATGTTAATTTGTTCTCTTCATTTATTTATTTCCTTATTTCCTTTCCTCACTGGGCTATTTTTCCCTGTTGGAGCCCCTGGGCTTATAGCATCTTGCTTTTCCAACTAGGGTTGTAGCTTGGATAGTAATAATAATAATAATAATATATCATCCATGGAATATATCTTACCTATGCTGCTGACTACGCCATTTATCCATTTCGTATACCCCGTGAATAAATTTAATGTTACTTTCATCAAATTTGCTTGATATGAAGACGGAAAATGCTTGCGGGTTTGATGGTATTCTTCCTTAACGTGACAAAAACATTTGTTGATGAAATTGCTACACGATTTTGCTGAGGTTTTGTTAACAATTATTATTACTGCTTTAAGAGATGGCATATTGCTTGAAGTTCTACTTCAGTCATCTTTAATTTTCCATTGACTTGAAAGTGATCTATTAACATTTAACAATATTTTTTATGTTCTTCTAATATTTGCGTAAGGAAAACCGTATTTTTTCTTTTTTCTGTTCCATTGTACCTGGAGATATTTTCAAGAAAACATAGACTGCACACCGAAGATTGCTGGAACGTTCATGGAAATTCCTTTGCACTTCTTGACAGAGGAGAGCCAGGGAAGGCAATCACAAAAAAGAAAAAAAAAGAGAAAAGCGGCTTTTCTTCGCCTGTCTGTTCCTTTGGAAGAAAATATGACCGAGTAGCACAAACGCAATCCTCACACAGAATCTCTTATTTCGATACATTCTTTTATTTCCGTCTTCAAGATACAAACGCAAGTGAAACACAGGATTCGCCCTTAGATAAATCGAAAGATAGTCTATCAGCATTCCTGGCTTTTTAATAAGTATGATATTTAAAATGGTGCATGATATTTAGGCTATCAGCATTCTCGGCTTTTAACAAGTATGATATTCAAGATGGTGCGAGATAAAAGTTAGTTTATCTGCTTTTTCGGTCTTTTTATAAGTATGGTATTTTAGATGGTGCAAGATAGTTAGGTTATCAGCATTTTCGGCTTTTCAATAAGTATGGTATTTAAGATGGTGCAAGATATCAGTACTCTTGTTCCATTTACTACTTTTGAAAAACAGAGAGGCAAAGGATGATCAGATTCCACTGTGTGGTCATATTTTCGCTGGATAGCATATCGGGCGTTACATTATATATACACAACTGAACTAACATCTGTCTAATTCAGCTTTTAGTGAGAGAGAGAGAGAGAGAGAGAGAGAGAGAGAGAGAGAGAGA
>NC_090754.1:43527684-43550184 GCF_036898095.1 Palaemon carinicauda | reverse complement strand
GCCTGATCCAACCTAGAGCTGCATGTCTGTTATCTCAGAGCTGATAAAGTAAGGCTCTAATGCACGTGGGTGGTTAAGCCGTGAAAGGATTCAGTTTTTTTCTTTTAACCTTTATGACAGACATAATGCGCTTAAGTAATTTAAATCTGAAATTACTTGAGCCCTAATCTTAAATCTCTTTTTCCCCCGTTATATCCTATCTTTAGATGGAGTGTTAGTAACCCCCCCCCCTCTCTCTCTCTCTCTCTCTCTCTCTCTCTCTCTCTCTCTCTCTCCTCCGTTATAACTTATCTTTATTTGGAGTGTTAGGAAGACTCTCTCTCTCTCTCTCTCTCTCTCTCTCTCTCTCTCTCTCTCTCTCTCCTCCGTTATAACTTATCTTTATTTGGAGTGTTAGGAAGATCTCTCTCTCTCTCTCTCTCTCTCTCTCTCTCTCTCTCTCTCTCTCTCTCTCTCTCTCTCAGCCATTCTATATTCTCAAGCAACTTTTATAGTCGTTTTCATTCCAATAGTTTCCTTTTAATTATTCAAATCTCAAGACCCGGTGGTTTCAAGACTTCAGCATTGTGAGTTTCTTCTTTGTACATTGTGTTCTCAACTTTATCTTTTGTAAAAATTTCAAGAAATACGTTATATTAATTTCCGTTCAAAATTCGCCAAAAATAATTTATTAATATTTTATTTCTGGATTTTATATACTATACGTTTCAGCATAGATGAAATGACGAAATTAGTAGGTGAAGGAAAAATGTCCTGTTATTGGTTTTCCATTTCGTAAACACTAAACAAAGTTGCAGTCATAATAAATATCTTATACACATAACTTCTATGACAGTGGCAAAAATGCACTATTGGGAAGAATTATTAAGGCGTTATTATGACACCCATATACAGTACATATAATGAAACTGGATTACAATCGTCACAAGCAGCGGAGAAAGTAAGTAACTATAGAAGAAAATATTGATCTGATTGTTACGGCAGAACCAAATCAAGGCAGAAATGACTACACTAACTTAGATTTGTATTGCAATCAACATCTGAAAACTGAATTGAGATAATTAAGGAAAGTTTAAAGAAATGAATCCAAGATGAATGCATATGAACAGTTATCCAAAAAGATTAGACATTTTATGTTGCTACCCTTTTTCAGTAATAGTGAACGTCACATGATACGTCTATGGAGCTTTCAAAGAATGCACAAAGGAAACATAGTTGGAAATATATTGCTATCTCCTTTAGAGGATTCTAGAAAAACTTTAACATTGGGATTAGACCAGAATATCCAACCAATGAATATGCAACACTATTTCAGTGGAAAAATATAAATGGAAGACAGTGATTTCCTATGAGGGACAGCCAATATTAACGGAAATATGCCACAGTATTCATCATCTAAACATCCAATAGACTGACTAAAATATACTGAAACTAGAGAGTCACTTAGTAGAGCGCAGACCTCCGCCGTGGAAACTTATTTCTTGGCCTTTTTGCTCGAATTGCCTGAGAAGAATTGAACATCACAAATCAGTAGGATTCTGTTTATCCCGGTTAGAATTATAAATGATCAAAAGAATTATAAACTAGTAACAAATTTATGTATCTTCATAAGAGTGTATAGTTGCAGTTAACACGAACCATTGATTGCCCCTCAAACTTTCATATCATTGATTCCTTAGTTGGATCCAGCAATGCTGTTTTATTTATTGTGGAATTAATTTATATTTCTAAGATATAACATATTACTGTTATGCTTATTATTAGATCAGTACATTGTCCCTTATGTTTCTCATGCTTCTTCCATTTGTACCTTAATCAAAGTTCCTGTGTTTGTGCTTCAATGAAATAAATGTTCAGAAAATATTTTTTTCTAAAAGTATATATTAGCTTAAAGAAAGGAAGCATGTAAGGTCTTCGTGAAATAATAACTCAAAGGAGTAGCATAAATAAAACATAAGAAACAAAGTTAATAACTAGACTAGAGCAATCCTCCTTTAAAAAAAGACTGATAACTATGCATGAAAACTGTAACTTGGAAATTATATGTAATATATTCGTAGTCCGAAATTCGCTCCTCATGAAATATGAAAAGGAATTACAACGGAAAAGGCTAGGGGAAAGCGGCCAAGTGTGAAATTGCATTGCATTGTCATTCGGGATTTGAAGTCTTCTTGGGAATACTTGACGTTGGTATTGCGTGTCACTGTGAGAGTGCCTGCGCTATATATCTTAAGATTAAATCATACTTATTGTAGATAGAAAATATAACTTGTAGCCTACGTCCTGTGTTGTTTGGATTTATATCTCGCGAGAAAATTGCATTATCATATATAGAAAATATAATTGATGTAAATTGGCAGTTCGCCTTGGTAATCCACCCCTATATAATAAAAGACCATGTGTCTGGCTATTTGTGTGTATATATTTCTTTCCTGCCACGCTGAACAGCATTGCCACTTGTATGTTTACTCGGTCTCTCCCCATCCCTCGGGTAGGGATAGGGGAATCTTCAAACCCTTAAGAGAGGGGAACCCCCGAAAGGTATACTCGGAAACCACAATCTCTCACAAATTGGCGAACCAGTGGGGTTGCAGATATGAAAGGGGGAGGGGATGGGAAGTGTTGAATCTCTGTTGTGTGCGTGTGTATGCAAATGTATCTAAATATTTAGTAGTCATTTTGACCGTCCAACTTTGATATACACTGTCACTTTTCACTTTCCATTAGGAAATTCGGTTAAGCCATTAGCTGTGAGTTTACACAGAACATGAAACCAAAATCTGCGTAATAAAGTATGTGTATGATTTAGCGCAATATGTTAATCTGCATTTTCTTTACTCAATTAGAATTTTTCATAATGAGATAGAATAATTTGGAAATTCAAGATTATTCTGTCAATACTACTTGAGGTGCTCGTGCTCATGTACAATGTGACAGTCATTGTTGGTCGCACTCATATTATACATGCTTTTAATAGATGCATTGTAATTATGTACAAAAATTAAAAACTTAATTAACCAAATGTTGAAAATCATTAAACAGTAACTGAATGTGTTTCAAGTTTAAGTTTTCATCATAAAAAATTTACATTACACGTTTTAAACCGACAAAAGCTGTGCTTGGCCTACATTGACAAAAATCCTTATGGCATAATTCGTAGAGATGGACTGTGGAATGTGTATGGATGTATGGTTTAGGAAACACGTCCTAGAGATTAAAATAAAAACTTTTATGATGAGGCGCAGCTTGTGTTAAGATTTGTAGAATTAGGACTCTAGGGTTTGTTGTCACTTTATTGGCTGTTTAGTCATTTTTGTGGATGGATTTTTGCTAAGAATCTGTTAAAAAACAAATTTTGATGCAATGTTGTGAATTCAGGAAAGAATGGAATGTAAACGTACTGATATTTATTGATGATACAATACTGGTCTGGTAGTGAAAATTAACTTAAGAACCCAACGAAATACTTTGAAAATGTTTTTAAGAGGAGAAAGAGGAAAGTAGATATAGAGTAGTATTAAGGTTATGGAAGTAAATAAAAACAAGGCAGTTCATGTCATTGGCGATGGTGAAAGAATAGAAGCGATTGATTTGCTTAGGGATTTTGGAGCTAATATAATGAATGTAAGTGGAATGAGATAAGAGGTGACACAGGATAGGAATGGATACTGGTAGGATGAGAGAAGAAATGAAACAAGGTTGGTAAAGCATAGAAGTTTTTCAGAATGTGGGCAGGAGCGAGCACTCAGTAGAACACAGACCTCCGCGACAGCATATTTCTCAACCTTTTGCTCGATCTTGACCTTAAGCTTTGACCTTAACATGTATTAATTGGCGTCTCTGTGACAACGATGTCCAAAATTATGGGTGATTACTTGAATTGGACATTTTCCTCGTCCCTGACCTTGGCCTTTGACCTTGACCTTCCAAACTTCAATCATTCCCAGCTTTTTATATAACCGTTAATCCCTGCAAGTCCCAATACTCCACGATTAAAATTGCTGCCAGGATTCTGTTCACAATCAAACACACAAACAGGGGGTAAAAGTTAGCCTCCTTCCAACTATGTTGGTCAATATTGGAATGTATGAAAGGATTATCAAGCCAATGCTTTGATCTGTACCAACCGTGTGTCACAGGATCGTACATAATTCATTTTGTATATATTATGCTTGTATCTTCGCTCTTCCCTCGCACTAAAAAGAACCAGAATAAACATATCTGCGTTTCCCCTATGTAACATTGTCTGTTGTTCGAACATGAAATTTCCTGTTGCCTTGAGGTTTTGTATATCAAGGAGAGTGTTCTATAATAAATTAACTCAGTTGCTTTCATACTGCCTTTGAGTCGCAACCTTCTCTCGGCCCGTCACAGATCCATTAATATCGTATCACTTGGCAGAAAAAACAGAAAAGGTGGAAGATGAGATAAAATGGTTTATTCACGTTGAAATTCTTGAATATGATATATTGGTGAAAAAGTAGTAGAAATTGAAAGAGTAAATGAGTAAGATTTTTTTTTTTTTTTTAATCATGTTCATTTGACTGAGCTTTGTATATACAACAATTTAAATACCCCTGTTTACCCATGTCTTGTACACATTAAAAGTGCGTTTGACAGAATGAGTTATAGGAAATTACTTACGAAGCTGGTTCATCGTGGTAGGCCTATCCTTATGGTTCGCTTATTGATGTTTTGGTTTTGTAAACAGTCTCTAAGAGTAGGTTCTGGAAAGTCTTTCAAATGTGTCTGATATGAAAATTTTATTAGCTAGGGTTCGTTCCTATTTAGGTATATGGAATTTATAAGGTTGAGGAAATTGCCTGGGTATAGAGAGAATTTAGTCGTGAATGTGGCAGTGAACGACTCTTTTATTGCTATTGATTATCGAGTTACCCTCGCCTCAATGTCAGTTTTGATGTTAACTCATTATTTACGAGAGTGGATGTTGGTGACATATTAAATATAATGGCTGATGTATTTTATTCTTATGAGTTACTATTGCAAACTAACAGTAGAGTAATATTGAAGTTATAGGTTTATGTATTCAAAAGTGGTAGGCTAGTTTGAGTGGAAACTTGTATGAAGAAGAATGGCAATGCGTAATCCATCGTCCCCTCTTTTGTCATATATATATATATATATATATATATATATATATATATATATATATATACATATATATATATATATATATATATATATATATATAGTATATTTGCTGAGAGAGAGAGAGAGAGAGAGAGAGAGAGAGAGAGAGAGAGAGAGAGAGAGAGAGAGAGAGAGAGAGAGAGAGAGGTTCCTTCGTTTGTGTCTTCTCAAATTGTTTGATATTGTAGAATATGTCCGGGGAGTTTTAAAAAATGACCTTGAAGCTTTTTGCCTTTTAGATTAGGTCTCGTCCAAGGAATTTATTCTACAAAAAAGTAAATTCCTAAATTCCTTTCTTATACGTTTTCACTGTTAGACTGCCCAACAAATGTAAATTGTCTACATGCAGAATGCCTAACTATGCTATTTTCAAAATATAAAATCATCTTTATTTTCCTTTAATGTATCTATGGGCTCATGGAGTATGTAGCCCTAAGTACATAAATGAGTTTACTTAAATAGAAGAAAATGCAACTGTTCTAAACCATCATAGATATTATTAAGCCACGAAAAGCTTCTATAATGTCCAAGAAGCGAATCGTTAATGAATGAAATAGTATGTACTTGGTCATGAATTTTATCTAAATACCATCCGACTTTTGTGAAAGAAAATAAAGTAAGGGGCCTGATTAGATATAAAAGCAAACTTGATTAATTTTTATTTAGAAAAGCCCTAGGAGTGATGATAATGAAAAATACATTATCCTGATTTTAGAATTAGATCATCTTATTTGAGTATGACAATGAAACAGTCTCCAATAGATTTAGTAGATTCGAGAACAAAACCCTCAGAAGGATATTGGGAGTTAAATGGCAGTTCAAGATTAGAAATGAAACTATAAGAGAGATTACTCGAGTGCCATATGTGGATGAAATCATGATGAGGGGTAGATGAAGATGGTTTGGGCATGCTCTTCGCGCCCACCAAACGTTTAGCTGGACTCCACAAGGCACCACATGAGTTGGAAGACCCAGGCCTACATGACAGAGGACTATGAAGCGTGAAGTAGGAGATAATGATGATGATGATTTGAGTAATACATCTCATGTTATAAATATGAGAATTAAACAATGTAAGTATTCATTTAAAAAAGGTTTGCAAATAACTGTCTGGCTATTTGTTGGCTTTACTCTGAACACATTGATCCCTTTTTGGCTTTGCCCTGAAACTATGTTGATTATAATTGGTTAAGAACGAAATTTGAATACGTTTTAGCTCTGGTTCTTTCCGCTTGTCTTGTTTTCTTAAATTCGACTTATTTGTGGCTATCAATAAGCCGACTTCATGCAGTCCCATGTTCTGAGTTTTCTATTTCGTTGTGAGTGTTTTGATGTCAGTGAGACTAAACTACATACATAAATATATATATATATATATATATATATATATATATATATATATATATATATATATATATATACAGTACGTGTATATATACATATATATATATATATATATATATATATATATATATATTTGTGTGCGTCTATTTACAATATATGTATAAAATAATAGATTAAAATTTTCATTACCGGTAATAGTTCCGCCTTGTTGACATTAAACACGGATAAATCGTATCACACACAATATTGCATTGTATTAGATCAGCTTTTTGATGACCGTAATATCGGATTTAATAAAAAATGGTCAATAAACGGATATCATTACATGTTACTACTGTATTGGTAGAATCATTTTATATGCCTAATAGATGGTAATATTACTGATTTTGAAAATATGTTTAGGTAATGACTGTTCATGAATGACAATTTTCAACCATTAGTGACCAAATCTAACTGTCTTTTGGTTTAGCCTCTTTTATTGTTTATGAATGGAGTGAATTTGAAAACCTTAACATTCTCTTAATCTGTACATATTTTTTCAGCATAAGCTATTCATAGGTATACAACTCTGTCATCATTCAACCTTTCGTATATACAGAGAATTTTAACAACCTCAGTTGGTAAAGGAGGAATTATCTAGACTTTGTCTCCTCATTTTAGTCCGCATTTTCATCTATTATCCTAGTGACAAAACCACGACCCCTTTCGAATTCCTTGAAATATCCCGTAAAAACCAAGGTTGTTTCCGACATTGGGGGCAAAGATTTTCCACCATTCCTAACTTGGCATAAAAAGAGTGGCATTTGGGAGACCAGAATTAGTAGCAAAATGCAACACCAATGTTTCCACACCACAGAAATACAAGAGCCTTATATTTAATCCCATACAGCTTTCGAGGTCGGCTGGCAAAAATAAACCCCCTGGGCTGGATGAGATAAAAAGAATATAAATTTTATTCTTTCTCTCAGATTTTTGCATTACATTTCATAAGAGAGAAAACAATGCATGGAGAGAAAAATTTCATTTTTCTTTGCAAAATAAATGAAGATTGTTGAATTGGTTCTAGATTTTTTAGAACCGTTAAAGAATTTCTCTATTTTATATAAAAATATATCCGTGTTTGTCTGTACATCAAAGCGTAAATACCAATCCATAGGAATATGTATTGGCATATTTGGAGAGAGGTAGTAAAAGATGATATAGCTTTTATTCTTTTTATAAAATCTGAATCACTTTTTAGCAAACGAATTCCTGTAAATCTCGTCTGTTAAAATGTAAATCCTCTCGGTGGTTAATAAAAGAAATTCTTTCCTCAACAGGTTTATTCACTACTAGATATGAAGAAAGTTAATTTTCTTTAACTGCGGAAAACAAAATGAAATTCGTAACTCATAAAAAAAATTGCACGACGATGCAATAAGAGAAAAAATGGCAACAAATATGATTGCAATTTGCTTTAGAATTAACAATTTTGCAAATAAGACCTGAATAAACCTTTTGTTAAAAATGCCATTGATGATTCCAATCTATGGGATTATTTATATCTGTGGAATTATGATAAAGTAATTCTGGTGTAATATGAATACACAATGTACCCTAAAATCAACATCAATATGTTTTATAACAATTATATCGCAATCAAGCCTGTTCTCAATCAGGATAAACCCGTAATCGGCTTTGTTTTAATAATGATTCCGTGTATATCAACATTCCTGCCCTGGAAAATATTAGGGATAAAGGATAATTTTATTAGGCTTTAATAGCAGTCATTTTACATGTATGCAAAAATCTCATTACGCTGAAAAATACGTTTTGAAAAAAATACTCAAATTATGTACGGAATATTAAACTTACTTAGGACATGTTGGCAAATTACCTCTTGAGAATATTATCTCTTGACATTAATAATTTACTGCCAGAGCGCCCTCTCTCTGTCTCTCTCTCTCTCTCTCTCTCTCTCTCTCTCTCTCTCTCTCTCTCTCTCTCTCTCTTTCATAACGCAAAAGCTTTCACCACTTTAAGGTATCTCCTCTTAGAAAGGGATATATATATATATATATATATATATATATATATATATATATATACATAATGTATATGTATTATACATATAATGTATATATATCATATATATGTGTATATATATATATATATATATATATATATATATATATATATATATGTATATGTATTATACATATGATATATATATTATATATATGTGTATATATATATATGTATATGTATTATACATATGATATATATATTATATATATGTGTATATATATATATGTATACGTATATCTGTATATATATGTATATATATATACATATATATATGTGTGTGTATGTGTGTTTATTATATATACTTATAAATGAGCATAAACATATACGCACGCATATATGTATATATAGCAAGAATCCGCAGGTATTGAAGAGAGCATAGTACCCATCCGCTTTCGTCCATTTTTCTAGACGATCGTACACTGAAAGCTTCGACTATATTTTGCACTTTACCCTGAAATGGTAGATATTGAAATGTACGAAAGCTCTGGGTACCAAAGTTTCATATGATAGGCTTTACTGACACAGAGATTTCGTTATTAGATATGTTGCAAGAGCTAGTAAAAATCGTATACTGTATATATATATATATATATATATATATATATATATATATATATATATATATATATATATACACTTATACATGTAATATATATATATATATATATATATATATATATATATATATATATGTATGTATGTATTTGTGTGTTTGTATATGTGTGTGTTTATAGAAAGAGAGTGAGGGTATGCTGGGAGTTGTTCTGACAGCAGATTAAAGATTCCAGAGATAATGTTCGCAAAAAGTAATTTGCAAGCATATTCTGAGGAAGTTTGATATTTCCTACTTATTTGAGGTATTTTCTAAATCATATTATCAGCCTTATGACGTTTTTGCCTAAGTGAAAATGACTGCTGTTAAAGTTTATGTGCGCGTCTGTGCGTATGTGTGGTTTTTATTAGTTGAAACCAATGTTTGTACAAAAGCAGCCACCTTTATTCGTGAATTATTCCTGGTTTATGGGCTAATAATGAGAGTTGTAGTACCAATGGGAAACGTCCCAGCTTGGAAATCTGTTGGACGAGAGTTCGAGACCCGCTTAAGATCGATAGTTTCTGCAACCTCGCCGTCTTTATGAGCATGGGAGTCTATAGGTCTATCTAGTGAGTCATCAGCAGATTTTCCTTAGCTTTCAGTGGATCCAGCTTGGCATGAATATGGTCAGTGTCTAAGACATTGTCCTGTCCCTTTGCTGTGCCATTCATGTGCAACTTTTAACTATTTAAAATCTCCATCTTCAGCTCTGATAAAACTAAACAAAAATAGAAATCAAACAATGAAATATGTTATGAATGTTAGAATACATTTCTTTAAATGAGTTCGCATTTTTAGAGTGATAAGAATAATTGTAGCAATCTACAAGTGGAACAAAAGGAAAACGCATTCGTGTTTTGAGCTTATGTTTGTTTCATTAACTTATTCTGTTTTATGGTTTATGAGAGACATAACTTCAACAAAAAGCCAAAGCCATCTTTTAGCTGACGAGTTTGGTTTCAGAAAACTATTTTAAGATTGGTTCATATACCTGCATTTATGGGTTATTCACTTTGCATTGAATCCCCTTATGCATTGTGTCAATAGTCACTATCCTATACGCTCTTTCCCCAGAGAAATATTAATCCTTTGTTTCAAAATTTCTATATCCTGTTAATCAACCTATTATGAGGTGTATTATCATTTTTTCACACGAACCGTTTACATTGTGGATGTGAATTAAAGAGGTTTGAAAGTGTAAGATGGATAAGAATATGAAGATGATTAAAGGGGAAGCAAAGGTAGAAATGTGGGTCGGGGTTATAGGAATAACTTTGATTGACAGCCTTGCCTCAGTGTGTGTGGTGTCCGATTGTGCTGTTATGTTGTAACTGAGAAGCGAGAAGATTACAACTAAACTTTATAAAATAGAAAACGAGCTTATATTCAAGGACTTGAGAGCAAGAACGTCTCAAAAATTAAAACAAAATGAAACATTAGCCAGCAAGCTTTCACAGTTTTGTTTATTACCAATGCAAGTAAGAGCGAGCGATAAGACAAGAAAGCAATACTGTTACAGTATACGAGCTTGTATGAAACACTTGAGGTACAGTAGAGGGTCAACTCCCTTCTTGGGAGGTAGCCTACATGAAGTTGATATTCACAAAGTATTAAGCAAATGGGAAATTGTACTCCCACTGTTTTGTTTTTCTTAGGAGCTCAAGCCCATTTTGATCAAATCTGAAGGTAAATTCTTGCCTAGTTACGGATGTTTGATAGCTAATCACAGGTTTATCATCAACAGAGCGGAATTAATTATTAAATGAACTTAGAAAATTAGTAAATATACCTGGTGAAATAAAAAAAAGTCCGATTTTTACTTTTCTTATTTTTTTTCTTTTATTTTCGTTGTTTTTCAAATATCAGGACTATATATATATATATATATATATATATATATATATATATATATATATATATATATATATATATATATATATATAATATACGCTGACACATAATTGGAACATGCACATTTTGACCCCCGACCAGTGACCACTTATATTGTCAAAAAAGAATTATTGCAAGGATAGTAAAGCACTTCATAACCCCATAGTCTACACGCTATTACATTCGCTTTTGTTATTCCCAAATACCAGCTGCGTTTCCTTCCCAATTATTACCAACGCGAGGAAACGGATGTTGGGCCTTGACGAGAAATAATGAGACCCGTGCTGAAGATATTCTCGTTATGCATAAATGCCTCGGGGAAAATGGTGAGCGGTAATTGATGCCATGGCGATGCCTAGCGCCTTTGTAAGCTGATAAAGCATCCTTCTGCTCCGCGGCAGCACATTTCCCCTGGATCCTGAAGATTATTTTTTCGGTTTTTGTTATTATCCATTATGAGTATGCATTCTTTTGTGAGAGGCTGAAAGGCCTTGAATGCAATGTTACTGTGGAAACGAATTACTTCCTTAGTGACTATCATTTTGTTCATTGATCCTATTTCTTGCAAGGTCTTCTGATGTATGACGATCAACAAATACTGGTGTTAAGAACATAAAGAGACCAAAGCTTCCCTTAGACTACCTTTAGATTTGAAAACATTTTATTTATTTGAGCTTATTCTTGTTTGTTTTTAACAACACACGGTTTTGTTTAGGTGATATCACCTAATCGTTAGAGCCCTTGTGCTTATAGCATCTTGCTTTTCCAACTAGAGTTGTAGCTTGGAAAGTAATAATAATAATAATAATAATAATAATAATAATAATAATCCGGTAAAGTGACTATAGAATGACTGAGTCGTCAATCTCGGCTTTGATTGAAATAATAAGTATAATATTTTGAAATGGTATTAGATAGGGAAGGGATTCCTAAGGCGAAAACAATTTTCCTGTTAACTGGATTCCTAATGGAAATGTGAATTTTTCCTCCGTGTTTTCATTTTTATCATATTCCTACTTTCATTAAAACGCGCTCCTTGTCTACATTTACTAATCATCGCCCGTCTTCGTTCATCTCAAAAGTTTTGTAATTCCGGAGTTTTTAAAGAAGTGGTGATGAGTTCATACCCTCTCCTCGTGAGAGAGAGAGAGAGAGAGAGAGAGAGAGAGAGAGAGAGAGAGAGAGAGAGAGAGAGAGAGAGAGAGAGAGAATGTTAATTGCAAATTCACATAGTTGAGCTTTCAAGAGAAACCTTGCAGTTTAATGCATATGGTTTTTTATGATAGTCGTAGTTGTTATAATGGTAATAACGGTGGTGATTATGATAGTTATAGTAAACAACTTCAGTATTGATAGTAATGAGAGCTCTAGTTTTCCAAAGACATCGGTTAATTTCCTATACGTCGAAGAGCACTTACCCTCCGTCGTTGCAAGTTAATAAATGGCAAGCCCTTTTGCTATTTCTCGGGAGTCCTATCAGTGTCCTTAAAGGAGTAATGGAGGTCTCGTATCACTTGATCGTTAGCCATGGAATGCTCGTCTCTATATACAAGGTCATTTGTCAGGTCAAGGTGACCTTTTGCACCGAGGAATATTCTTGTCTTTGGATTCTTCACATAATGAATGGTTTGTGTCGAACTTCCCGAGGAAGAAGTCTCTCCTCAGATACTTGCAGCGAATGTTTTTATGTTGAAAAGGCTGCCCAAAGTCTCTTTTTATAATTTATATATGAAAGATCTATTTTAATGTTGTTGCTGTTCTTAAAATATGTTATTTTAATTGCTCATTACTTCTCATATAGTTTATTTATTTTTTTATTTCCTTTTCTCACTGGGGTATTTTTTCCTGTTGCAAGCCCATAGGCTTATAGCATCCTGATTTTTCTTCATTGTAGCTATAAGATAATAAGAATTTTTCTTTTTATGTAGTTTAGTTATGAATTTATATATATATATATATATATATATATATATATATATATATATGTGTGTGTATATATAAATAAATAAATATATATATATATATATATATATATATATATATATGTATGTATATATACACGTGTATATATATGTATATATATATATATATATATATATATATATATACACGTGTATATATATATATATATATATATATATATATATATATATATATATATACACGTGTATATACATATATATATATATATATATATATATATATATATATATATATATATATATATATGATAATTTTGCACATTTATACATATTTTTCATATATATTTATAAAAGCCATATATACCATTCTAATATCGGGAATCTCTGTACCTCGGGATCAGACACCCAAATGGGAATCAACTTTTATGATAATAGCTTCTGGTCGGCCAGGTAATCGAACCTGGGCCCAAGAAACCGAGGTTCTAGTAACATACCATCTCGCTAGACACTTGCAGTATAGTTAGGCTTTGCTGTAGTGATAGTAGTATATTGCAGTAATACAATAGTATCCGCGAGTGCTCTATAGTATTACTAAATAGGAACAACTAAACTTTGATAGAAACATTATTAGGCAGTATTTAGTGGTTTGCTTATTCAAGCGTAGGCAATATCAGTGAGTTATTAGATTACGTTAGGCGTTATCCTACCCCTGGGCACTCAGCATTCGCAATTTTTCGGTTTTCGATACTGTATCTGTTACCTAACCCTCATGAAGTAGGAAGTCTGACCGTAAATATGATGTCTTATGCTTTCTTCAGATTATTCTGGTATATAGCCATTTTCAAAATGATTTTTATGTTCATGTTAGGTTTACTTCCCGAAACTAGATTGACAAAACTGTTTTTAGTTCATTTAAACTTGTATCCTTGTGTATTATGCGTGAAATTGTTGCATGTTATTAGCAATATCAAATCATTAGAATCGATTTTCAAATTGAGCATGCCACTATTGTTTTATTAAACGGGACATTGAGCAGTTATAAACGGGAAAAAGTATTTTATATCTGACACAGAAGTAATGTCACGCAACAAATACAAAAATGTTTAAACAAAATTGATTAGAACTTCAAAGAGAATTATATATATATATATATATATATATATATATATATATATATATATATATATATATATATATATATATATATATTTATATATATATACTGTATATATTGAGAGAGAGAGCCTATTTTGTATATATTGCGAATGAAACTTTATGCAATCAAATGAACTTTCTAAACTCAAATTTGTTCTATCAAACTTTTCTCATTATACTTTACCTAAACGCACGTATCATTTATCACAATATATGTTATTTGTGCACTTGGATTATTAGGCATAAATGACGAGATTAATGGAGTATCATAGAATGCAGATCTGCATGCCGTATTTTTATTCTTGATATTGTTACTCAGACTATATTTGGTAGCAGATTTTGTTATTATTATTATTATTATTATTATTATTATTATTATTGTAGTAGTAGTAGTAGTAGTAGTAGAAGTAGTAGTAGTAGCAGTAGTAGTAGTAGTTGTAGTAGTGATATCATTCTTTTTTCTAGAGGTAACAACAACCATTTGCCTTGAATATGAACCACAAACAACACGGGGAGGAGGATTTATTTGTAAAGCAGTTACCCTAAATTAATGACAAAGTGTCTCATTCAATATTAACGACGTGATGAAACTTTTTCCTTCTGGCAAGATGAAAATATCTCTCTCTCTCTCTCTCTCTCTCTCTCTCTCTCTCTCTCTCTCTCTCTCTCTCTCTCTCTCTCTCTCTCATTATTTAGGTTAGCGTTCTTGAGAGCTGGCAGGGTCACACAATACTTCTTTTGCAATGCTTCTTAATTTATATTCCTTTTCTTAAACAACGTAAGAAGTGTCTTTTATGTGGTGATCTGTTACATCACGTTTCCGCCGTTTTTTTCATGGGTATGGTAAAATTTGTTAGAATTGTTAGGAAATTTGTATTTGCAAGAAATATGAGTGCCTAATAAAACTCGCAATTCAGGTTTAACGGTTCGTAACGCAAAATTTCAAAATGAAAGAGGATCACTGCACAAAGTGTCAAGGTTTTTGCACTATTCTGCATAAGAATGTAAGCCTAAAAGTATGAAATAGATTCATATAAAAGCAAACGATTTAGAATTCAATCGTAGTTTTATTCCAGGAAACGGCATGTAGATGTGACCGGATGTTTATTTTTTGATAGATTAATAAAAACACAATAAAGTAAATATTAATAGTAATCTCTATAAGACCTTAACTCTACCTAAAAATTTATGATGGGTTTTACATGTATTTGTTATATTGATGCCATCACGATTTTGTTTTGTTTATTGCTTGGGGGTACACTCGGGCACACTATTCTATCTAATTTCTCTTCCTCATGTTTTGTTAGTTTATATAGTTTATATAGGAGATATTTATTTTAATGTTGTTACTCTTCTGAAAAGATTAATTTTTTCAATTTTTCCTTTCGTTACTGGTCTATTTTCCCTGTTGGAGCCCCTGGGCTTATAGCATCCTGCTTTTGCAACTAGGGTTATAGCTTAGAGAGTAATAATAATAATAATAATCTAACAATTTTTATTATGAAACATTCTTGGATCCCGGAAATCACCATGATTAAAATAGGCTTGATAAAGATCTGATTAGAACCATTGCATATACTTTATAAAGATTAATTCATTTACTGTAAAAGGAGTCTGCGAGTGTATAAAATTCAGAGCATATGCTCAGTAAAACGAGATAGCATCAACATACAATAAACCTGTAGCTTTGTAATTTTTTATTTAATTTTTATTTGATTTATTTTTTACATGATTAATGATTGCGTTCAAGAAAAATACATTAAAGTGAATGTTATGATTCTTTAAAGGGACATCTGTAAGTTAGTTAATTAAGGATATGGATTTGCAATGATTGCATCCTGTATATAGTAAGAGAGAGAGAGAGAGAGAGAGAGAGAGAGAGAGAGAGAGAGAGAGAGAGAGAGTCTGCGATGTGACACGAAAGGGTCTATTGAAGCCAAACTAGAGCCCCGTTGTTGCAGTAATTATCCCAAGTTGTCATTAAACATGAAGTGGGACCTCACTCTGAAGTGCCGGAACCTTTGGGGGGAGGGGTTAGGAAATACACGGGGGGATGGGTGGGAGAGGCGAAAGACACAAAATGTCTTGCACAGGGTCTTTCTCATTTGTGGGATGTAATGCAAATTTTAGAACAGGATGTTAAAAAGCAACTGTAGTTATAGAAGCTAAACTTATCTGTTTAGGTACGATAGAGACTTATGCACATTTGAATAGTAATTGCATGAGTATATCTGAAGATCGTGACGTCACAGACGGGATGGCGTAATCTTGGGTAATCAACAGAATGAGAGAGAGAGAGAGAGAGAGAGAGAGAGAGAGAGAGAGAGAGAGAGAGAGAGAGAGAGAATTATACGTCCAAGGATTGATAATTTGGAGAAATTATACGTCCAATTTTTTATGAAATGTAAATGGAATAGTCAGGAATAACTGATTTGTAATACGTTTACGTACATGGTTTCCTACAGACATGATTACATCCTCCTGAAATGCACACGATTTTAGACGTACACACGAACATCCACACAGACACACCGTTTATCTCTTTCTTTGGATGGTCCCTTTGTCTGTCATAATTGCTCTCTAATGTTGGAGAGACACCAGAGCGTCATTATCGCCCATTCCACTCATGTTCATTTACAGCATATCTTAAAGACTAGGAAATATGAAAGAAAGGAGAAGAAATAAAAAGTCACGCTATTTTCCACATTGTTGGTACGTTCATCGTTGATGAAATTCCAAAGACTAAGAGAAAAACAAAAATGATTAAATAAGCTAATCTTTTTTTTTCTTTTCTTTTTAAGATTTTTAAGTGTCGATTGTGCAGTCTTGGCTCTTTTAATTTTGTAGAGAGGATTTTATTGCATCAATTGAAAACAAATATGTTTATTGATGATGTCAAGAAATGTAAACAAAAATTAATAATGTTTTCGTGGCTATAACTTTGTTCCCCCTGTAGAGAAGGGAATGTAAATACCAAAGTGTTCCGAGTTTCAAGTATTTGCTTACTACTACTTCTTCACCCAAGGGGTTTACTAGCTACTTTCCTTTTGATAAGGGTAGAAGGCACTCTTTAACTATGGTAAGCAGCTCTTCTAGGGGATGGACACTCCAAAATCAAACCATTGTTTTCTAATCTTGGGTAGTCCCATAACCTCTGCATCATGGTCTTCCACTGTTTTGGGTTAGAGTTCTCTTGCTTGAAGGTACACTCGGGCACACTATTCTATCTAATTTCTCTTCCTCTTGTTTTGTTAAAGTATTTGTAGTTTATATAAGAAATATTTATTTTAAAGTTGTTACTGTTTTTAAAAGATTTTATTTTTCCTTGATTCCTTTCCTCACTGGGCTATTTTCCCTGTTGGGGCCCCTAGGCTTATAGTATCGTGCTTATCCAATTAGGATTGTAGTTTAATAATAATAATAATAATAATAATAATGATAATAATAATAATAATAATAATAATAATAATAATAATAATATACTCAAGAATAAACAAAAAGATATAATTGTCAAGAATGTAAGCAGGGTACGCATTCTTAAAACGTAACAAGGAAACTAAAGAAAATTCTCATATTTGATCGCGTGTTGTACCTAAGCAGAGAAGCCATAAATCCATATTTAAGGCGCGGCCAAACTTTGTTAAAAGTTCCGACAGTTTGCGGCCGCTTTCCAAAGGGAAGAAGCCCCGTGGCCAATCATGATGAAGGTGTTGGGAGGGATCAATTGTTGTAATGGGTTGTGGGATTGGTGGATGTGCGTGGGAAAGATGATGCTCACATTGTAAGAAAAGATGTTAGAATTTCCCAACAGCAGGAAAATAGATTTGCGAGTTCTAGAAGTTAGTAAATAATGGTGTTGATTGTAGTTGAATTCTTTTTATGTATGTCCTCTCTGACTACAAATCTGTTTTATTTTCTCCATATAAGAGTTCTAAAAATTTCCACTTCTATCTTGAGCATTTTAATTTCTTATGTGTGTATTTTGCAAGAATCGTTCAACAAATAGTATGTTTCTTTTAGTTTTACACAACGCTTCAATTTCTGAGTGAACTCGGAACCCCCGAAAACAAGTTTACATTCCAACATTTTCCATATCAGGCACATACACAACACAAACTTTTGCTTATCATTCGCTTGCAACCTGTTACATTTGAATTAAATTTCTGGCGTTCCTGTCAAACACAGGTTAACATCAGACAGAAATATGATTGTAAGTTTTCTATATGCTCTTGAAGGCTCAAAAAATTTATTACTATATGGTTTCACAACATTATTTCTAACTGGTTTTCAGTTTGATTGCTCTACACTAAAGAGTAATGCTTTTAATCGTATATATGCAGAGGTTGATTTATTTTGGCAAATGTCAACTTAGACATTCTAGTACATTATCTAACAAACTGTATTTGCTTGACAAAGGGAATATTCCAACTTTTCTTTCTAATGAATGTTCACGAAGAGTCTTGAACTATCCATAATTCATGTGATCACCGAAACAGATATTAGTTAACGATCATAAACTAAGCCAATAATAGAGATTTGACCACAAAAAAAAAAGATAAAGTTTAAACTTTTCTGTGTTCAAATGTGCTGAATTGTTTTCAAAGAATCGTCATTTGTACAAAATGATAGAAATTTCATGCAATTTTAACAGTTGAAATGCCATAGTAAAGATAGCGTCTTTCAAGACGCTACCTGGTACTCTTGACTTAAAATCTTATTTGAAAATTATTATTTTTAACTTCTTCATTGGTTAGTATAGTTGAAAAAGTGCGTCTTCATATGTTAGGGGTTATGTGGAAAAAACTTCATAAGCTTTTAGCCAGTTGTCAAACTAGTGTATGAAGTCCCGTAGGACGGGAAGTAGCCTATAGTGCGGTCAGAGTACATCACATGATACACTGTAGGCATAACCTAAGGCTGTTCTTAGTGTTCCTTCAGGTACACTAGCTTTATCCATTTACTTTATACCCGTTCCCAATTCCCTTCCTTCGTGCTGTACAACCTCTTAACTGCTGGATTCTCCCCAATTTGAACTTCCGTCCTGAGTGGCCTTACAGGCCCCAGTGCCGGGGTTATATCCGCAAATTCTTAAATCCAATCAAACTGTGATTAAGGATTAAATAATCCTTTTTCAAAGAGCGCAGTTTACGAGGGCTAATTTGTGAATTTCTAGTTCATTTAAAGATATTCGAAATTGCCCATGCCATGGTAATAGTTTATGATGATCGCTCTCTCTCTCTCTCTCTCTCTCTCTCTCTCTCTCTGTTTGCTTGCTGGAAAGTAGTTCTAGCATTCAAATAACCGATTATCAGCTAGTGAAAAATGAACACGGACCTGCTCATGAAAACATTTAAACACAGTAAAGAGTAAGAAAATGAGAGTCGTCGTAAACTACTCCGGGTACGTCTCTAATCCGATTGTAGACTCTCTATCTCGGGAGATTATATTTCAGGGCTGTAACTCTGGCTGCAACTTACCCGCGTTATCTGGTAGTGCTTTTCTCAGAAGAGGAAAGAAATAACACTAAAGGCTCACTTGACTAAATCTAAAGAGTTCGGGAGAAAGTATTTTACGACGGCGATAAAGCCTATTCCAGTCGCTTTCTACGTGAAATTACATAGCAACACAAAAAGTTCAAACGCGAGAAGCAAAAACCCTTCATTACTAAATGCATTGCACGTTCAAGTTTTAATCGTTTCGTGCGATTCTTAAATCGCCTGGTAGGTTGTACACTAGAATTGTACTTTTCCTTTTGAAAACGTGAATTAATTATGTGGACATAGCTACTGAATTCAATATTTTTTTAATGAGCTAACCTTCCAATACGGCGGAAAAAACAACTACCTTAAACATAAACACACATCAAATGATTTAGGAGAGACAATTAAAGGTAGATTTCCCCTTATTTGAAATTGAGAATCGTTTGACACGTTGTGACTTCCGCACCCCTTTATCTTTGAGAGAGAGAAACCTGACGTGTATTGCGAGGTTGAAGTAGCATATAAGCTACACAGAATCCATCAAGACCTACACCCAAAGTTCCCATTAGTAATTGTTTAGGGGCAACCTTAAACTAGAACTCCTGGATGATTGTTCCTGAGCCTTGTCTCTCCAACAAATGTCAAAAGCAAAGTTGATCTGAAGAACAAAGTTTAGCCTGGTATGACTTAGGGATCCTTTGTAACTATATTGCTACGAACTTTTTTTTTTTTTTTTTTTTTACTTTAGGTTTAATTCCAAATTTTATTTGTTCGCTCTTCTTGTTTTATGTTACAATGAAACAGTTTTCCCTATAGTAGCCTGGCATTAATTTAGATATAGTGATGAGAACGACCATATGACAACTATGTGGGAGGCTAGTCATCTCTTTAAGACCGAGATATGGGTGCATCTCCCCATATAGCAGCAGTAGTCGAGAGAGAGATCCAATACTTTTCTGCCATTTTGTCTCCCACGAAAGTCCTCACTGAAAAACAGAAGCTTTAGCCAATGGAATTCTTATACCTGGAAAATGAAAATCATATTTAAAGCAGAATTATTGTGAGATACTTAAAATAAATGGATACAAAGTTCTCTTGCTGAGATTGAAACAATATTGTTTATTAAAACTATATAAAGACCTTGCTCTTCTTCATCTGTCTTAGGTTTACTTGCTCGCTCCATTCCAATGCATAGGTGAGTAAAATATGGCTTTTGGCAGTCTTTTAAGTAGTATTGATGTACCGTTCACAAAAACCATCAATGAAATCTATCAAGCTAATAAGTTTCAACTTTAAATGAGGTATCTACTGTAGCTATTTGAAAATGTCGGTGAAAATTTGCATTCAACCCAACAGAAATGCTTGCATGAAAGTGTTCTAATTAACACTCGTTTATGTTGAAATAAAGCTTGTGAATATATATATATATATATATATATATATATATATATATATATATATATATATTTATATCACACATACATACAATGCAGTAATCCTTCGTGACTAATGAAATATGTGAGTAAACGCTTTGCAGTAAAAGCTGTTTACAGTAATTTCCATAAGGAAAATTAATCAATGAGAAGAATCGAGTTGCAGTGGCATCTGATATTCAGTAGGAAAACTGAATGCATATCGTAAACGTCCCTGGCTCGCTATCTGAAGGTCAAGAGTTTAAGCCCTAATCATGTCGATAATTTACAGTATGGTCAAATACACGGTTCTTTTAAGATAGGGGTGTGTTGCCTGGCACTCCCTGGTACTATCTTGGACGTTGATTCTTTATATCTATCTATCTATCTATCTATCTATCTATCTATATATATATATATATATATATATATATATATATATATATATATAATGTGTGTGTGGTTGGTCTCTGGGATCTTGTTCAGTCCCTTGCCCCTGCCAGTCTTGAGTGACTTTAACTTCTAAAAGTAGCTTATACATTAAATTGCTCGATATGATACCTATCATTATACAGCATAAATTGTGATTGTATGCCATGTATTTTATAATGGTCGATTTTCGTTAAGATGAGCTGCAAAGTTCTCAGAACTCCCTTTAGATATCACAGAGTACTTAAAACTCCCTTTAGATATCTATTGTTAAATTCATAATCATCAGTATTGGTACTCTTGTTCTCTTGCAAAATAAAAGCTAGCGCAGTTTAGTGCGAGCGTTGTAAAATCTAATTTCTTTTTTAAGAAAGGTGGATATATTACTGCAAATTAAAGTTCTACGTAATGTTGTTATATGCGCTTGAATAGAACCGACCTAAAGTAGATAGCAATTTCGCTTGAATTCCCCATTTACATAATTCGATTACACTTGCATTACCAGGCTCGGGAATACCAGGCGATGTTGCGTTTTCATGATTTATTTTCCTCCGTCTTCATTTTTAAATTTTTCGTTTGGAATTGAAAAAGGGATAGAATACATCAAGAGACCCAGAATTGATATTAAGGGAACAATTACGCTCATGTCTACACTTTCGCATAATGTTTACGATTAGCAAAGGTTTTTGCTAGGTTTGTTAGTGGATTGGTAACCGTAGCTGTCATGCGAAGCCTGTTTGGGTGTTGAGCATGTGGACTCTGGAAATAGTATCTTTTCTGCTGTGTACCATGTGTATAGAGAAAGATAGGCATTAGCTGAGGTGCCATATATGTGTGTGTATATATATATATATATATATATATATATATATATATATATATATATATATATATATATATGTGTGTGTGTGTGTGTGTGTGTGTGTATGAGAGAGAGAGAGAGAGAGAGAGAGAGAGAGAGAGAGAGAGAGAGAGAGAGAGAGAGAGAGTGGTCACTCGATCAGTGATACTAGAAGTTAATGGGCCCCAATAAGGAAAGCAGTCCAAGACAAGAA
>NC_090754.1:43512684-43522684 GCF_036898095.1 Palaemon carinicauda | reverse complement strand
GTTAGTAGCTTACTAATATTGACTATTGACTTATGGCCATGAATCATGGACATTAACATCAAGAACTAGAAGCCAACTCCAAGCAGCTGAAATGAAAGCCTTAAGACTCCTAAAAGGTGTGACAAGACTGGATAGACTACGAAATGAAGATATTAGAAGAGAACTGGGAGTGGAGGGGATTCTGGATTTTGTGGAGAGAGGACAGCTTAGATGGTTTGGACATGTCAAAAGAATGGAGGAAGAGCGATATCCTGTAAGGTTTTTGGAATGGACACCAGAAGGAAGGAGACCGGTAGGAAGACCAAAACTGAGATGGCTACAAAACATAGAGAGAGGAGTAGAGAGGAGAGGCTTCAGTTTGAGGGAAGTTGATGAGATGAGGCTCTATGAGGATCGCCAAGAATGGAGACAGTTCTTGAAGCAGGACGACTGACAGGCCTGGAGGCCTACCTGGCGTCTGGTGAGAAAGGTGAGAAAGCTTACTAATAGAACTCAAAGACAAACAGGATATAAAAATATATAAATATAGTGAAACAAAACAAACAGGTCATTACATATGCTAAAATAGGTAATCTTGGGGTATGACTGAACAAACAGGTAAGATCAGGTACTTGGAACTACGGCTCCACTTAGGTTAAGGTGAAAGGGTACGACAGTCGCAGCAGAGATTCCGGGCGAAATAAGCCCCACCTCCTGATGACGTCATAGCCAATCATGTTGTCTCCCGCATTAACAGAAGTCACAACACACCCCATTAAAGTGATTATAAGTTAGAATAGTTTAAAATTAGTAAGCGGGTGTATTATGACCGCTGCTAACGTGGGGGACAACGTGAAAGGCTATAACTTCATTAGGGAGGTGGAGCTAATATCGGCCGTAATCTTTGCAGAGACTAAGTGTAAACGATTGCCTTTACTAGCTGGAATGGAACGGAAGGGGATTAGACAGTATTTTCTTACTTTCAAATGATGGGGATTTTATCCAAATTCTTGACATACCTTAGTGTTGTTTGTATAACTCTCACAATAAGAAAATATCCATGGCAATTTTTTCTTATGACTATTTAGGCAATAAATTCCTTTTTGCTATATATGTTCGAACATATATTAATTTCTGTAAACAAAATTACTAGTAACCATAATCATTCCTTGAAAATCAGGAAAATTAACGAAACTGATTGGTTAACTGGTAACTGCCTGTATGTTAAAACAAAACCTTAAACTGATAGTTCTCTTATGCTCAAAATATCGAAGAGCAATCCATTTTTTTTTTCTCACACTTTTGAAGATGAAAAGAATGTATAGTATATAATCATATCACTTTCTGCTTTAGTCGTCTGTTTTATTTGCATTCCTTATAAAAAGACACGCCCATGCATGCACATAATCGAGAATATCTAAAACGATCCTACGTTGAGAAAGATATGGGGATCCGTTGACCTCGGCTCTGGATCATGTTCAATCGAGTGTGCTGAGTCGCAGCTAAGGTAAAGAAGATATGAACCAAGTAAGGTCACCCAAAAGAGATGTAAATAGTATAATATTGAAAATCGCTTCCATTTATCAATTTCCTTTGCTATTGTTCTGATGTAGTCGTTTGGAAACACTGCAAAGGGAATAGATGTCCGTATGTTACACTTGGGGTAAAATTTAAAAATAACTTTATATGAGCAGTGATAAGATTTAGTACCACGAGATGGAAGTGGTATATATTTGAAAACTAAATTCAGCAATTGACTGGTACCTTCTTTAAGTTTTGAATAAGAATTAAAATGTCAATTAAACAGTAGTTTTCATCTCTCATATAAAGTAAAAAAAGGAACAAAATCCAATTTCATTTGAAGCTATGGGAGGTTTTTATCGACGTGCCGAGCGATGTCTATATTTGTCTTCATAGAGGAAATGAGGTTCCTACTCTGCCTTCCACTGGCCACTAGAGTCTCGAAGAAGCTGCTCTAACAGGATTGTAAAAGTTTCCCCGGAGAGTAGGAGGTGGGACGGACTCTGCATTTGAAGTAGCGAACATTCTCGAACACAAGTGCACAAAGATGGTATCCCATGGGTTATTTAACCCCTCACCCCATTGTCGCCTTCCCCCCCCCCTCCTCTCTCTCTCTCTCTCTCTCTCTCTCTCTCTCTCTCTCTCTCTCTCTCTCATTTTTCTTACTCTTCCGGCAAAATTTTCACGGTTGTTTTCCACATTTCTGGCGAGAGTAAAGTGGATTAGAAATTTTCACATTAGTTTTTGTCAAGGTTGGAATAATATTATTGGTTACCGAAACTACTCTCTCTCTCTCTCTCTCTCTCTCTCTCTCTCTCTCTCTCTCTCTCTCTCTCTCTCTCTCTCTCTCTCTCTTCTGAATTTGCTTCTGAATTTCCAAGTATGATCTCATTTATGGGTTTTAATATTGAATACTAACCTAATGAGATAATATATATCTGTACTCAGAGGGCTATTTACCCATAATTGAAGCAAACGTTATTACGAGTCGTAACTCCCCCCAAAAATGTGGCTCCTACTAAGATATTTTAAAGTTATATCATACCTTCAAAGAAAGAATGTTAATAGAATGATTTTGATATTGCCCCTTGAAGATTTTTTTTTTTTTGTATGATTTGACTCGACCTTACTTAACTATAAATAATTAGAAAATTTTTAAATCTCTCTCTCTCTCTCTCTCTCTCTCTCTCTCTCTCTCTCTCTCTCTCTCTCTCTCTCTCTCTCTCTCTCTCTCTCTACTGTAGATGAACAAATATAGTTCTTGGTATTATTGAACCTCTTAGTCATGAATATTTCAATACTCGACCGCCCATAGATTAGATAAGAGATTTTTTCTTTTATTCCTTGGGAATTTTTCAATAACAAAAACCAACTTTTTCAGATACTGATATGAAGAGACATTTTAAAAAGAAATTGCGATGAAATATACTTTTTTTTTTCGCCGTGTAAAATGTCACCAAAATAAAATGGGGAACTTGCGTCCAGGTTTTCCTGAAGCAACCTGCGTTAACTGGTTGTTTCCTGTTCTTGCTTTCTCCCTTTTGTCGTCATATATTGTAGATATTTTTCCCCATTTTTTTTTCAAAGCCACTATCACGTTCCCTTTTTTTTCCGAATTTTTATTATTTTTTCCTCTGTAGGTTACCTCTCCGTCCCTCCTCTTCCTCCTTGTTGTCTCTCTCTCCCGAGGGAGGCCGTCATTTATGATTTTTAGAGGGAGACTTTTACGAGATAACTCTTTGAATTCCAACTTTCAGCGTTATTAAGCATGATTATAAGTTATGAGCATGTAACTTCGGCACCCAATTTTTTCCTTAGAGAGGCGAATGTTTATGCCTTGAATATTAAGGGAAGATTTCGACCTGGATGCGTCACGGCACTTACTTTCTTTCTCTTCGAGATGGTAGGCGACCTTACTGCCTTGTCTGCATGATTCATCGGAGATGTTTCTTGCAATAAATAGTTTGTCAAGTTCTGCATGTTGGAAAATATTAGACATACTTGAATTAGTTTCAGGCTCTAGTTTGTTTACAATTTTTTATATCTTTCTGGATTTTTGGAAAAACAAGGATTTTTTCGCCTATATTTGATGGTTATAGGAATGAAAATACTTTATGGTTATTGATAAGTAACAGTAAGATCATACATGAGATGGATATTCGTTACTATGCTTCCTCGAAATATGGAAGTAAGAGAAAGTTAACACTTTCTTTTGGAAAAAATATCAAAGGAAGTGGGAAAAAGACGAGACTTTTATTTGGAATAGATATCCAACAGGGAAGTGAGAGGAAGTCGACGCCCTATTGGAATAAATATCCAACAAGGAAGTGAGAGAAAGTGAACACTTTCTTTTGGAATAAATATACAACAAGGAAGTGAGAGAAAGTCAACATACTCTTCTGGAATAAATATCAAACAAGGAAATGAGAGAAAGTCAACACACTTTTGGAATAAATATCCAACAAGGAAGTGAGAGAAAGTCAAAACACTTCTGGAATAACTATCCAACAAGGCAGTGAGAGAAAGTCACCACTTTCTTTTCGAATAAATATACAGCAAGGAAGTAAGAGAAAGTCAACACACTTCTGGAATAACTATCCAACAAGGCAGTGAGAGAAAGTCAACACTTTCTTTTAGAATAAATATACAACAAGGAAGTGAGAAAAAGTCAACACACTTATGGAATAACTATCCGATAAGGCAGTGAGAGAAAGTCAACACTTTCTTTTGGAATAAATATACAACAAGGAAGTGAGAGAAAGTCAACACACTTCTGGAATAAATATTCAACAAGGAAGTGAAAGTCAACACTTTTTCATGTATAATTATCACGAAAAACCTAAGATCTGCACGATTGTTACGTGAATATTAAATGTGGATATTCTCTTTCTGCCTCTGATTAGATTTGATGTTTGGCTTCCTCCAGTGGCTGTCTATCAAAATTCTAATGAATAACTCGCACGTTCTGATGTGCTGTAAGCCATTAATATCCGCTTTCAAATGACAGTATCTGACAGAATACTCCTATCAAGCTCGTTACGGAATTTTAACAGTGAATTATTGATATTAGAATGTAGCTTCTCCCATATTTTCGGTCGGTTTTTTATGTTAACTTTTTCCTTTATCTTACAGATTTTTTTTTTTATAAAATATTTTTACTTACGTTTACAGTAATTGATTTCCAAATTTAAGAACTATATCAACGGAAAGATTTAATAATCAACATTTTGAAATTAATTACTAAATTATTTCAGCTTTAGCTTTCTGAATTCTGGTATTTTATAAAGCTAAGGCACTGGACTAATTAATGTAAATGTGAGTAGACTAAACATAATCATGCTCTCTGCTCTCTGAATGTTGAGCAGTGATTAATATGCCTCAGACAACGCCCTATAAGAACAAAATAAAACCGATTTAATAAATGTATACTTGAAATTGAATTAACATTAACATGGCGTTATAATAATGAATGATGATTGGGGCATTTTTGATGCTCTTTAGTAGCAGTTCCATTAGAAATGTATGGTATCCCGTTTAATCCAATTTACATAAAGTTTATATACATATATATGTATATATATAATATATATAATATATATATATATATATATATATATATATATATATATATAAATAAATATACGTGTCTCCCTTATATAATAAAGAACAAGTGTCCGGCTATATATATATATATATATATATATATATATATATATATATATATATATATATATATACGTATATATACATATACACACACACATATATATATATATATATATATATATATATATATATATATATATATATGTGTGTGTGTGTGTGTCTGTCTGTCTGTCTGTATATGTATAGTGTGTGTGTGATTTTCTTTCCTGTCTCACTTACGGGGAGAGGAGTAGTCATTCCCTGGTGAGAGGGGGTACCCTGAGACGTACACTTGGAAACCACACACTCCCGTAAATTGCCGAACCAGAGGCTTGTAGTTTTGAAAGGGGGCCCGGGTTGAATGAGTGTTTTCGTGTACATATCTATCTAAATATTTAGACGTCACTTTTGACGACTTGAATACACTCATATGATTGTGTGTTTTTGTATGCAGTATATATATTCAGTTCCAGATAAGACCTTTAAAAAACTTTGATTTTTATCGAGTCGCATAAATTGATGGCAGAAATGCTCCATTAATCATTGTTGATGATGATGAGAGAGATGCTGACGAAGTAACCTTTATTAGCAGGTGGAAACGTGAGCGAGTTTTAAACAAGTTTTAGATAGTTCCATTATTATTCCTCATGAGACTAAAAACATTATTATTGTGAAGATTTTGCATTACAACTTTTGTTACATAATTTTCGATGGTCAGAACTTTCTTCACAAAACGTTTATCCAGATATTTACTTTTATCATAACCGCATTCACTTGTTTCTTTTGATATATGATATTTAAATATAACTTTTTATTGATCAACATATATATTATTTTTTTTATCCAACCGTGTTTTCGTAATACTTGTCTTTTCATCGTTTTATTACTGTGTTGAGAAATGGTCAACAATCAAAGAAGGATATTATTACTAAAATAGACGTATATTGCTCTGAATTACTCCATAATCTGTATTTCCCGTAGATAATGAAAGAGTAATTTTAACTATATATATATATATATATATATATATATATATATATATATATATATATATATATATATATATATATATATATACAGTCATGGTCCGGGAGGTGGGGGAGTAGTCATACGAAAATAGACGTATATTGCTCTGAATTACTCCATAATCTGTATTTCCCGTAGATAATGAAAGAGTAATTTTAACTATATATATATATATATATATATATATATATATATATATATATATATATATATATATATATATACAGTCATGGTCCGGGAGGTGGGGGAGTATTCATACCCTGGTTGTAAGGGATACCAAGATACGTACACTCAGAAACCACGATCTCCCACAAATTGCCGGACCAGTGGGTTTAAGTTAAGAAAGGGAAGAGAGGGAGAAGGGTTTGATCTCTGTGTGTGCGTGTTCGTGCATACCTATCAAAATATTTGCACGTCATTTTGATGGCTAAGGTACACTATTGTGTGTGTATATATATATATATATATATATATATATATATATATATATATATATATATACACAGTATATATATATATATATATATATATATATATATATATATATATATATATATATATACATATAATAGTATCTGTCGAAGAAAATGGCCGTACAAAAGACAGTTACATGCCACGGCTGCACAACTCAAACTCGTTAGTTCCTTTAAGTGAGTTAAGGATGGGGGTGGGTTGAGGCTCTAGGTCTACCTGCTGAGTCATCGGCAACTATTGCCTAACCCCCCTGGTCCTTGCTTGGTTGGAGAGGGGCCTTGGCCGCTGATCATGTATACATGGTTAGTGTCTAGGTCATTTTCCTGTTGATAGGGCAATGTCACTGTCCCTGGGCCTTTGCCATTCATGAGCGGCCTTTAAAACACTCGAACATTCGCTTGAGGACATGGAACCAGTAACTTCACCTCCTTAAGCTCCTGCAGTGAAGAGGAATATATATATATATATATATATATATATATATATATATATATATACTGTATATATATATCTATATATATACAGTATATATATATATATATATATATATATATATATATATATATATATATATATATACTGTATATATAAATATGTATGTATATAAATTATATATATATATATATATATATATATACAGTATATATATATATATATATATATATATACATATATATACATATATATATATATATATATATATATATATATATATATATATATATATATATATATATATATTATATTACTCATTAAGATATCGCTTATTCTGTTCCAGTCGGCCCGTATCTATCTCTCTTCATTCAATCAGTCGCTATAATCAATGTAAATGCAACCCATGATCAATATTTGATGACCTACAGGTATCCATCCGTATTCCGCACTTGCTCTTCATGCAAATATTCCACATCAGCCCTTCCATAAACTCAATATACAACTGCAGAGTACTGCTAAACCAATAACGTTCTCTCTGCATATTCTGAATGATGAATCACACTTGCCTCTTGCCTTCATACATTTCAGGCGTCTAACGCTGCATAAATTTTTCTAATCTCATTTGCCTGGTTACCATTCAGAAACATTCGGAAAATTCCAGTCTTTGCCAGTAGCATTCCTGTCAGATTTTTGACCTGCAAATATTCGGCGCAAAACGCTTTTTTCCTTGAGAGTAAAAAAGTCTTTTATCTCCATGGAGTTTTGTCTCATTTTTGATAACACCAAATTTATGCACAATCATATAACATGTATTCATATAAACATAATTACAGTGTATGCATAAATGCATGCATACATCTTGGTAGATACATGAATGTATGTATGTATGTATGTATGTATGTATGTTATATATTTACACATTAATTCGTTTCATCTATCCTTCAACATTCAACATCTTTCATATCAATTATCCAATCATTTCAAAGCATTCCTTTCCTCCTACATTTCAGTTTTCTGAATCAGATACTCTTTTCAGTAAACTAATTTCAACCTTACGTTTTGGAAAAATGGGCAAATGTTGCTGTAAATGTAACTGCATTAAGGAGTTTATTGGAAGGGCGAGAAAGACATATTAAGTAGAATATTAGCTAGTTTTAAAGAATTATTTTATGGGTGTTTAAGAACTTGTTGATAAGAATATAAAGTAAGCAGGGACTCTATTGCAGAGATAAATGAATGAAAAATTAATATCTAATTATAATATGTACATAGGCTATGCTGGGTGAACTCAAAGCTTTCGTGGATCCTTAGAGATATTTTAGAAGATTTCTTGAAAGAAGTGTATTGGAAGTATTTGGATTGTTCTGCTTACGGTTGGCAGTGCTTGTAGAAGTGACGTTTGAGGAAGGGGAGGGGAAATGAGATATGGAAATTTTATAATGTATTATAAAGGAAATTCTGCAGTATAGGGCTGATATTGTTATTAAGTGGATAACTAGCATTTGTAAGATTGTATATATGAAAGTATCTCAAAAATATATTGAGACTGAAAATTTTGGCTGTGTCTAAAAGAAAGGTGATAATGATGAATATAATAATCATTGCGGATTCTGTTGCTCTGTACACCAGGGAGCGCTTTGATAGGATTCTGATTAAGAAAGTGATAGAGTTAACCGGAAGCTTTTATAGGGGAAGAACACTTATGCGGAAAGAGAGAAAACTTGTCAATTTAAGTTTTTATTTTGAAACATATTTGTAAGAAGTTTGAAAGTATCAGCTTTTGAGAGGGATTAGAATTTTATGATGTCATTGAGGCGTAGGTTGGTATATGTTAAAAGTAGTGACTGGTTTGCATTAGAAATGGCTCTTAGACAATAGAATGTTGTTGTCATGGTTGTTTTAAAAAATCAATGCAAGAAATTAGAAAAAAGTATGGGAGAAGAAAATTATTCTTGAATAGAGAATGTAATGTTTGATGTTAGCAGAGGATACATTAATAATGTATTGAAGAGTTAATGTAATTAGGATTAATATTAGGTTGGTTAATGGAAACTAGAAAGATGAAACGAAGAATTTTTGGGAAAAGAAGAAAATCAATAATTTTTCATAGGTTTTTAGAAGTATATTTAATGAATAAGAGAATATGAGAGAGGGAAGATAGCACGGAGGTTTTAAGATATTTTGAATAAACTTAAGGGAATGCACGAAGTGATTGTTCCGCTAGCGCATCTTTATAAAATTGTGTGGATTAAAGAGTGATTAACTTATTGTGGCCCGGGATTGGAAGTTACGCCAACAATGTTTATCTACACTGAGTACAGAAAGAAAGTTTTTCTTTTTACATTGCGACGTAAGAAAAATAACACTGAATGGATTGGGATATGGGAATATGTTGAATATGTGGTTAAAATTTAATGTTAACGTTGATATGACTATGAAACAAAATACTTATAAATGGTTTAGTCATAAGGGAGAACGTAAATACTTAGAAATGGTTTAGTCGTAAGGGAGAACGAAGGATGATATGATGAGGTAAATCATTCTTGTTAGTTCATAAGTGTTAGGATTAAACAGAGAAGAGAAAAGTGTAGGTGCTGGGTAAATATTGTGGAAGAGGCTTTACTGGAATGGAATGACTTTCACAACCAGAGGGAGCATTAAATTCTTAGTGGTGAATAACCAAGATGTGCAATACGTTTTGGATGGTTTGTTGATGATCCTGCTACATAGGTGTAGGAATCAGGTAATGTTTTGAAAGGAGTTCATCCTTGATTCAGCACATAACTCATGAATGGGGGTCACTGACCGTTATACTGGAAAGGGCTTAATTTTTATCGGTGATGTAATGGAGTGTTTGTTCAATGTAGTTTCTTGATTTATAAGCACGTTTTCATTGAAATATGCATATGAACTCAATGCT